>NC_138383.1:22804441-22838522 GCF_054177405.1 Leptonychotes weddellii
TTTTTTAAAGATTTTATTTATTTATTTGAGAGAGAGGATGAGAGGAGAGAGAGAGCACATGAGAGGGGGGAGGGTCAGAGGGAGAAGCAGACTCCCTGCCGAGCAGGGAGCCCGATGCGGGACTCGATCCAGGGACTCCAGGATCATGACCTGAGCCGAAGGCAGTCGCTTAACCAACTGAGCCACCCAGGCGCCCCGAGGGCTGTAATTTAAAGAGCAACACACACAGAAAGGGCTCCAGGGGTGCCCCCCACCAGATTTGGAACCATAAGAAAATAAACCTCTTGCTTCTTCATTCATAAAAAATGAATAGGGGTGGGGCGCCTGGGTGGCTCAGTTGGTTGGGCGTCTGCCGTCGGCTCTGATTGCGATCTCAGGGTGCTGGGATCCTGCTTCTCCCTCTCCCTCTGACGCTCCCCCTGCTTGTGCTCTCTCACTCTCTCTGTGTGTCAAATAAATAAAATCTTTAAAGAATAATAAATAAAATAAAAAAAGAACAATCCTTGTATAGATGGTCCAAGACTGATGATCATAGAACACACACATGGAAGCTCTCTTTAAGCCATGAGGCTCTACAGAGATTCACTGTATTGTATGAAGGCCTTGGAAGTCTAGGGTTTGAATCCCAGCTTGGCTACTTACTGGCATTTCTTTGAGCTTCATTCCCATATGAAAGTGGGTATGTATCTTGGTCAGGGAGTGCCTATGAAGATGGCAAGAGATCCTATGAATGGAGTATTTAGGAGAGAATTGGCATTAGGACACATCAGTATGTCAGTTCACATTTTTCTGAAATGCGCTGTTTCACCTAAAATGTATTAGACATTTTCCATCTCATTAAATATAGAGAGTGTCTTCATTTTTTTTTAATGGCATAGGGTTCCTTTGTACAGATGCTCTGTATTTACTTATCTAATCCCTTACTTATAGAAATAAAGTTGTTTTTTTTTTTAAAGATTTTATTTATTTGACAGAGAGACGCACAGCGAGAGAGGGAACACAAGCAGGGGGAGTGGGAGAGGGAGAAGCAGGCTTCCCGCCGAGCAGGGAGCCCGATGTGGGGCTCGATCCCAGGACCCTGGGATCATGACCTGAGCCGAAGGCAGACGCTTAACGACTGAGCCACCCAGGCGCCCCCAGAAATAAAGTGTTTTTTTCTCAATTCTTTGCTAAACTACAATTAATGTCCTTATTCATACCTTTAGGCATTCATTCGTTTTGTTGTTGTTATTCTTGTTGTTGCTTGTTTTTTAGAATAGAATGACTGGCCGAAGGATATGCATATTCAAATGTTAATAGATATTAACATTTCCTAACATATCCTAAATCAGAAGGGATCCAAATTTGGGGGTTCTGAAGCTTATATAATTTGGGCTGCCGTCTTTATAAAAAAAGACAAAATTACAAAACCCAAATTTAATGCAAATTGGATATTAATGTGAGAAAAGAATTTGCCACGTATGAATTGCTGGGTCCTTAAAGATTCAGGTCTTTCCTTATGAGATTTCTTTAGGCAGTTTGGCAGAAATGCTGACATATAAATGCTTCTTGACTTGCAATCAGCCTCCCTCTTTAATTCCCAGGAAGTCCCAACTCGAGAGGGCGGGCAGGGGTCCTGGAACATAAGCAGTATTATGGCTTCTGTCCTTACTGTCCTTTGAAAATCTTGTGCCAATTTATACTCTGGCCCATTTCTTCATATCCTTGCCAACATTCTGTGTTATCAATCGTTCTTGTTTTCATGTCAGGATTAATAGTCATGTTATTAATCTTCTCTAGTTAGGAAGCTTTAGGTGGGCAATACTGAGGGCAGCGTTATAATCCATGGGCTCTCTGCTGAGTACCCCCTGCTCTTTTTCCCGGGATAAGCTGACGCACTGGCTGCTCAGAGCCGAGGATACCACAGACTGGCTCCTGTGGCGGGGATGAGTTCTCATCTAGCTGGAACTGCTCTCCAGGATGGGCTGGGAGTACTCTTTGACAAGAATACCTGTCGTGAATTTTGAAATTAGACTTAGACTCCTCTAGAAAGACAGCAATCTTTGGTTTGGGCAGAGGATTACTGATTTGTTATATTTGGCCCTGTAATGACTTTCCATTTATTACAGAATCAGACAGATTGAATTATTTTCAATATATTCGTGATTTTTGAAATAATAGCTTTTTGGGCCCGGTGGTAGAATCATCCAGATGAATGACCAAAAAGATTGAAGTTGGAATACCAGCTGCAAAAGTGCCAGAGAGTAGGTCTCTCCCTCCATACCCACCCTTTCTCTGTCTGCAAATAACACGTGGCACACACACCATACACACACACACACACACACACACCATACACACATACCACATGCCACACATACATATGCACCTCCACATCCCCCCCACACACATACCATGCACCCCATAGTTTTCTGCACCACTTGAAAATAAGTTGCAGACATTACAACATCAATATTTTCCACCTTTGCTGATCGCTTGGGCAACGAATGTCTCATGGTTGTTCTGTTCTGATTTATGACATGCACATCTTTTCCTATGCTTACCTGCCGTCGTGTTGTCCTTCTGCTCCGTGTGTGTGGCAGATTGGTGTCTCATGTGTCAATGCCACTTGGTCTGTTTTTTTATTTTTTAAAGATTTTATTTATTTGACAGAGAGAGACAGCAGGAGAGGGAACACAAGCAGGGGGAGAGGGAGAAGCAGGCTTCCTGCCGAGCAGGGAGCACAACACGGGGCTCGATCCCAGGACCCTGGGACCATGACCCGAGCCGAAGGCAGACGTTAACCATCTGAGCCACCAGGCGCCCCTCTACAGACATTCCTAGAGATGACATTGTAAAGCAGATAGTTATCCCGGTTCTGGTTTCCAGCTGGAGCCATATTCCAGTTGGGGGCTGCCTTCTGTACCACAGCCTTGCGTCCAGTGAGCCATATTCTAAACAACAAACAACATGCCCTGAGCTGCTCGGTGCTGAACCCAGGGGACGCGCATCCAGGTAGGAGACAGGTTGGTTAGGCCAATAGTCACAGTGTACCATGGAATTGTATGGCGGACACATAACACTGTTTTCCCATCTGCTGGCGTTCTCAGGAAGTAAGATCCTGCTGCATTCAGAAAGGAGATTCTTCCTTTCTTAGAGTAATATCTAGGACCGAGATCACCAACAGATGTGTCTGCTGGGCTTGCCCAGCGTTAGTTATCAATGAGTGGATGGATTTTGCACAGAAGAGACACGTGATGCTTTTATTTTTGTGGCAACATGGCAAATAGAGGCTACAATCTGTCACTAAATTTAGTTTACAAATTATGAGTAGAGCAACACTAGCTTAAGCCGTAGGAGAGTTTTCTTTTAAACTCTGTATTGAGGTATACCATGGGTTCAGAAAAGGGCACATAGGTTAAGTGCTTCCCTGGTGAATTTTTGATAAACTGTACACACCCATATAACCAGCACCCAGTTAGCCACTCTCCTGATTTCCAACAGCACAGATAACTTTTGCCTGTTTTGTACACAGAAATGGAATCCGACAGTATATACCTTTTTCTATCTGGCTTCTTTAACTTCTCTTTATGAGTTTCGTTCATATTGTTGGGTATAGTCATGGTTCTTTTGCTGTCGTTACCATATAACAAGGCAAATAGTAAATCACCATGCATTTATCTGGGTAGTTTCCATATTGGAGATAGCACAGAAATCCTCGTACCTGTCTTTTGGTGAGCACATGCATGAATTCTGTTGGATATATCCTCAGGAGTGGAATTATCCACATTGTTTTTTAAAGCGTACAATTCAGTAGTTTTTAGTGCAGTCATGGATATGTGCAACCATCACCACAGTCAATTGTAGAACCTTTTCCTCACCTCAGGAAGAAACCCCATACCCTTAGCTATCCCCTCTGTATCCTTCCCTCCCCTCAGCCCTAAGCAATCACGTAACCTACTTTCTGTCTCTATAGATTTGCCTATTCTCAACATTTCATATGCATGGAATTATACCTTATGTGGCTTTCTGTGTCTAGCTTCTTTTGCTTATAATATTTTCAAGGTTCATCCATGTTGTAGTGGGTATTAATACTTCATTTCCTTTTTATGGCCAAATAATATTCCATTGTATGGATATTCCACATTTTGTTTATCTATTCATCCGTTGCTGGAACCATTGGGTTGTTTTCATCTTGGGCTATTTTGTGAATAGTACTGCTATGAACATATATGTACAAGTCTGCATTTGAGCACCTGTTTTCAATTTTGGGGGGTTGACACCTAGGAGCAGAATTGCTGGGTCATATGGTAACTCTATGTTTAACTTTTTGGAGAAGCACCAAGCTGGTTTCCACATTGGCTGCCATTTTACATTCCCACCAGCAATGCCCAAGGGTTCCAATTTCTCCACATGCTCACCAGCACCTGTTATTTTGGTTTTTTTGATTCTAGCCTTCCGAGTGGGTGCAATATGGTAGCTCACCGTGGCTTTCATTTGCATTTCATGTGCTTGGTGACCATATATCTTCTTTGGAAAAATGTCTATTCAAATGCTTCACTCATTTGCTAATTGGGTCGTTATGTGCATTATTTATAATTCACTCATTTGGTCATTCCACTGAGCACCTCTTACGTTCCAGGCACCTCTTACGTTCCAGGTGTCACCAAATAATACACATAAGGAATTATAAGGAGGTATACTTCAATACAGAGTTTAAAAGAAAACTCTCCTATGGCTTAAGCTAGTGTTGCTCTACTTATGATTCATAAACTAAATTTAGTGACTGGGGATAAAACCGTGAACACATTAGTTGCCAACAATAAAAGGTCAAGAGAATTCTTAAAAACAAAAACAAAAACAAAGAAACAACAAAAAAACCAAAAAACAAACCCTCGGTTCCTGACAGCAGATGCGGGCCTGAATTCTCAAGTGCCAACTCTCTGAGGGCACCTTCGAGGTGGGGCTTTGTCTCTAGTTCATGGCTCCCACCTGGCTGATTCATATGTTTTCCGATGCCCAACCCAAGTAGCTGAAGGCCTCACTAAATATTGACAGTAGTCTCTCCTTATCCATGGAGATCTTGGATACATTCCAAGAGCCCCCGTGGGTGCCTAAAACCACAGCTGGTACCAAAGCCCATATATACAAAGCTTTTTCCTATCCATACATACTGATGAGAAAGTTTAATTTACAATTAGGCACCTAAGAGATTAACAACAATAATAACAGAATAATTATAACAATATACTATAATAAAAATTAGGTGAATGTGCTCTCAAAATATCTTATTCTCTTATACTCACCGTTCTGCGAGGACATGAGACGATATAAATGCCTGCATGATGAGGTGAAACGAGTGAATGACGTCGGCATGGGACGCAGCGTTAGGCTACTATTGATCGTCTGACCAAATGTCAGAAGGAGGTTCCTCTGCTTCACCGTGGGTGACTGCAGATGAGGGGAGGACTCTCGGACTTTAGTTCTTTGAGTTAGGAGCCATAGGGACTGCTGGCTCTTTTCCAACTCCTTACGCTTCCCACCCAAATTAAAAAAAATAATGATAACAAACGAAAACCACAACTTGTCCCCAAAGCACATCTCTAGTGTTTTTTTCAGGGTTAGATGGAATGTCTGCCACTTTGTTTAAGAACAGAAAAAACAGTGGCTCCCTCTTTTTGCCCAAGGCCTTTGGGGTGTGTTTGAGGAAGGAGGGAAGTAGAATCAACTCTCTTTGCACTTGGGGTTTCAAAACGATGGGTGGTTCTTATGTTTATGAGCAAAGGGCATTCATCCAGAGTTTCTAGGTCTCTTAAGTCCTTTGGAGGAGTGGCCTGTGTCCACTTCAGTCCTGCCCTGCTCCAATCCCCGTTTCTTGACATCAATTAGTAAACAATTGGGGAAAAAAATAAAATGGAGATTCAACAATCTGGGGGATACATCCAAAGCCTAAAGAACAGAATTGCCCACGCACTTTTTCTCCCCGATTTGTTTGGGGGGGAGGGTCCTCCGCTGCAGATCCAGCTACTACCAGCCCGAGGAGCCCACTTGGCCTCTTTGCGTTCCACTTTCTTTACCTGGAGAATGGGAGTTCATGCTGCCCACTTGCACTTCTCAGGATTTGCTTAGTGTATGTCAGAGAAATCCCCTCTCACCGTGGCTTCGAGGAGATGGGAGTTTCTTTTTCTGGGAGATGGCCAACCCGTGGCCCTGCTGTCCAGCTCCAGCCTCGTCAGCTCTGCGGTGTCTGAGCGCACCAGGTGGCCCAAGATGGCTGCCATTCTCTTCCAGATGACATTCCAGCCAGTGAAGAACAAAGAGAAGATGCTCCTTCCCGGTAAGGGAAGTTGCACACAGTACCTCTCTGTAGATCTCCCTGGCCAGAGCACCTTCGACGGAAGCTTGGGAATGTGGTCTGGAGTCCACGTGGCCAAGGCCAGCTGAACACCCAGAGGGTGGTTTATTTAGGACCAAGGCTTACTGGGGGCCTCTGTCGCAGCACCTGTCAGAGCTGCCGTGAAGATAAGGGATGTAATACACGTGACAACTGAAATGGACTTCTTTTCTGTTTTCGGTTTTGTTTGTTTGGGGTTTTTTTGTTTATTTTATTTATTTATTTTTTGCACATAAATCAACCTGTTGACTTACCAACTAGAATTTCCAGAAGGATACCGTCTGGTCTGAAATCCACAGCAAATGAGGAGGAACCCAGGTTCAAAACAAAATAGGACACCTGGTCACTGTGAGAATAAGAGGAAGCCTGTTGTCAGGCTCTGTTGACAACAAAACCATTAAGGTGGCTGAGATTTGCCCTTTGCTGCCTCCTGATCCCAATGCTGGGCTATGGGAGGCCGCCTGCCAGGGCTTCGAGGGCCCTGGTCATCCACTGAATGTGAAAAATGTAGGTATATTAGGATGTGCCAGCTGTAAGCAAATAAAAGCAGATTATTCTTTGTTTGCTCATTTATTAGATTCCACGTATAAGTGAAATCATGCAATATTTGTCTCTCTGCATATAGCTTATTTCACTTAGCATCACATCCTCCAGCTTTATCCTTGTTGTTACAAATGGAATTTGGCTTTTTTCCCCCAAAAACTGGCTTAAATTTAAAGAGGGAATGTATTGACTTTTGGCAGTGAAAAGTCCAGAGGAAGGTAGACATCACATGTGGCTGGGCCTAGGGATTCAAAACCTTACGATGAAGTTTGTTGCTGTGTCTTCCTGTCTCTGTCTCTGTCTCTCTCTCCCTACTTAGCCCTGTGTTCAGTTTGTTCTTAAGCAGGTTCTCTCCACATGCTTGTTCTTACAACCATCACTTTGGCAAACCCCAAGAAAAAGAGCATGCTTGTTTCCCAGTGGGCATACATGCACGCCCTCGACTGCATGCCTGTGAGGTAGGGATTTGGGGTATGCGATCCCTTTTGAGGGGTGTCATAGTGACCATTGGGAATCTGCTCAACAGTTCTTTAGGTTTTTCAGCCTGTGGACGATAGGGGTGTGGGGCCTCATGGGACCTTAAAGCCCTGCTTTCTGGGCTGTTTCCTGCCCCAGCTCACCTGCAGGAACTACGTGGCCTAGGTGGCTCACCACAGTCCTTTAAAAAGATTAACCAGGTCTGGGCTCCTGGGTGACTTGGTCAGTTAATTGTCCAACTCTTAATCTCAGCTCAGGTCTTGATCTGAGGGTCATGAGTTCCACCCTAGGCGTGGAGCCTATTTTTTAAAAAAAAGAGGGACGCCTGGGTGGTTCAATCGGTTGAACATCTGCCTTCAGCTCGGGTCACGATCCTAGGGTCCTGGGATCAAATCCCACGTTGGGCTCCCAAGGAGCCTGCTTCTCCCTCTGCCTGCCGCTCCCCCTGCTTGTGCTCGCACTCTCTCTGACCAAAAAAAAAAGGATTAAAAAATTGTTTTAAAAAAGAGAAAAGAAGAGGCGCCTGGGTGGCTCAGTCGTTGAGCGTCTGCCTTCGGCTCAGGTCATGATCCCAGGGTCCTGGGATCGAGCCCCGCATTGGGCTCCCTGCTCCGTGGGGAGTCTGCTTCTCCCTCTCCCACTCCTCCTGCTTGTGTTCCCTCTCTCGCTGTGTCTCTCTCTGTCAAATAAATAAAATCTTAAAAAAAAAAAAGAAGAAAAGAAAGAGAAGATAAACCAGATCATTTAGATAATATCCCCCCCCTTTTTTTTTTTAAAGATTTATTTATTTATTTGAAAGAGAGACAGCGAGAGAGGGAACACAAGCAGGGGGAGTGGGAGAGGAAGAAGCAGGCTTCCAGCGGAGCAGGGAGCCCGACGCGGGGCTTGATCCCAAGACCCTGGGATCACGACCTGAGCCGAAGGCAGACGCTCAACGACTGAGCCACCCAGGTGCCCTGATAATATCCCCTTTCACCTGAGAATAACCAGTGTGTCCAATCCTCAAACTATTCATAGGTGGGGAAGCGGAGGCCTAGGGAGGAGAAACCCTGCGTCTTTACTTGGATTCCCCCGGGAACGAGGACTGTGCGTGGTCGGTACTGCTGGAAGCGGAAGTGAGGAGCAAGAGACCGGAAGAGAAGCTAGCACAGAGTGTTGTCGAGGTCACAGCCAAGGCAGCAAGGGCTTGACCCACCAGGACCTCTGAGAAGGGACAAACGCCTCCCAGATCTGTCCAGCTGCAGAAGGGGAGAATTGAAGCCCCCCGCAGCAGACAGAATCCCAAGGAGAAACCAGAGATGCTCCATGGGGGTGACATGGGACACCAAAGGTGTCTGTGGCAGTTGCCCACCCAGCCAGCAGCAACCTGGGATGAGAGCTCAGACACCCCCGCCAACCCCCCCACCCCCATCCCCGATGACAGCCTGGTGCTCACCCACTCCCCACAGAGCTGCAGCGGGTGTCCCCACTATGGGACTCATCCTCGGCTCCCTGGTCCAAAGCAGCCAGGTTGAGCCGCCTCCCCGTCAGCCTGCCTCGTGACCCACCTCCTGCAAGATGGCAGCAGGCTCCTCTCCCGTTTGTGGGGAAACCCCGTTTTGCTCCCCTCCGCCCTGCATACCTTGTTCTTCCCAGAAATTCTCCCCCACAAGACCCAAGCAGTCAATCAACAGAAGAGACACATGGTCTTTCTAGCCTGGCAGCTGCAGCGCCCCATGGTCAGCATTGGTCCTCAGGCCCCACACCACGCCCTCTCTGATGGGAACAGGGTCTGAGACCCGTTGCACCCCTCCCCATGAGACCTCAGCGGGAGCACGGCCCCTGTCCCCCAGAGGGGCCAGCAAACACACGCAGGCCTAAGTCGACCGTGTGATACTTTTAGTTCTGGGGGCCTTTTCTGTTTTTGCTTTTAAAATAATTAATAGGAAAAAAATTTTAAAAATAAAATAAAATAATTAATAGGTTTTTTGTTTTGTTTTGGGTTTTTGTTTTGTTTGTTTTGTTTTGTTTTGAGTACAATTTGAGAGTTACAGAATGACTGAGCCTTTCTACTGGGTCCTGGTTCCTGGGGATGGGGACAGGGATGGGGCAGGGTCGGGCCGTTTCTGAAGCAGCCCCTGCCACGTTGTAAGCAACCTCCCTCCCAGCCCTGGGTACAGAGAGGCCCGGCCTGGCGCGATGGAGTCCAACTCCACACAACCCTGTCTCCCCACAGTTCCAGAGAGGCGGATAACACCATCCCCCTGCCCATTGGAGGCCTCAGCTACGTCCAGGGCCTCACAAAACGTGGTCTTATCCACGAGACTGTGGGGCAGTGCCTGGAAGCCACAGCAAAGAGGGTCCCTGACAGAGAGGCCTTGGTCGTCCCCCAGGAAAACATCAGGTTGACCTTTGCCCAGCTCAAGGAGGAGGTGGGTCCCTGTCTTGAACCCCCGAAGTAGGCAGGTGCTAGCCCCCAGGCTGCGCTGGCTGGATAGAGCTGCAGGGGCCGCAGCTGGCTGTGGGGCAGGGGGCTGGGGCGGCCTGAGGACCCCAGGGGATGGCAGGGACAGGGCTGAGGCAGAAGGGGCCACCTGCACCTGATGTCACCTGCACCGCTCCCTCCTGGGATGCTTGTTAGCTATGCATAGCCCCAGGCCCACTGCGGCCTGGGAATCTACCTGTCCCTCGTTTCCAGCAGGTTCTGATGGGAACCCCTGGGCCACGGGCTGCGGTGGGAGTCATGGGCCTCTTCCTGCTTGCCCGCATCTCACCCCTCGTGCCCTGTCTGTTTACACCAGGTGGACAAAGCTGCTTCTGGGCTCCTGAGTATCGGCCTCTGCAAGGGCGACCGGCTGGGCATGTGGGGACCCAACTCCTATGCATGGGTGCTCATGCAGCTGGCCACCGCTCAGGCGGGCATCATTCTGGTGAGCAGGGGCTTGCCCGGCGCAGCTGAGTGTGTAGGGAGTGCATATTTCAGGGGGACTCCCCAGCTCCTCGGCCCCCAAACCACCAGAGGGTAGCGCTTTCTTTTGAAGCCCCCCAAGGAGGCCCGGAAGTGTAGGGCACTGCCTCCGACCACATGGTGTTTCTGTGCCTCCTAAGAACGGAGGGGCAGCGAGAGGGACAGGATCGAGCCAAGACACTGACTGACATCCCCTTACTGTCTCCACCAGGTTTCTGTGAACCCAGCCTATCAGGCTATGGAGCTGGAGTATGCCCTCAAGAAGGTAGGACCCGCTCCTAGGGGAGGGGCCTGGCCAGCACGGCCAGAGGGTTGATGGGGGGTCAGGGAGGGCATGCACAGGTGGGGGACACCCAGAGTCTGTCCTTGCTTGGGTCTGTGTGGGTGGGAGGAGAGGGTGGTTGGTCAGACGCAAGGCTGGTGCAAGTGTTGAGGGGGCACGTGTGCGTGTGTGTCAGGGCGGAAGTGCCTGGGTGAGGTGGTGTGCGTGTGTGTGAGCGAGCGTAACTGTTAGAACTACCCCAGAGCCCCAGCCTGGAGCCCCCCGCTGACCGTGCTGGGGGGCGGGGCTCCACCTCCACAGGTAGGCTGCAAAGCCCTCGCTTTCCCCAAGCAATTCAAGACCCAACAATACTATCACATCTTGAAGCAGATCTGTCCAGAGTTGGAGAAGGCCCAGCCAGGAGACTTGAAGAGTCAGAGGTGAGGGTGTCCCCCCTTGGGAAGGGTGCATGGTGTGGCCCCCTGGCCCCCGCACCCTCAGGGATGAGGCTCATGTCTCCCTAGGCTCTGACTCTCGCTACCCTCCCAACCGCCAGGCTCCCAGACCTGACCACGGTCATCTCGGTGGACGACCCTCTGCCGGGGACCTTGCTCCTGGATGAGGTGGTGGCCTCTGGAGGCAAAGAGCAGCATCTGGCCCAGCTCCGGTACAACCAGCAGTTCCTGTCCTGCCATGACCCCATCAACATCCAGTTCACCTCGGTAGGGCAGAGGTCTCCAGGCTGGCATGCCACCCCCTGCCCACCCCTGTGACCCTTGCCCGAGACCAAGGAGGTCCGGAGTGCAGACACCCTCCTCCTGGGGCTGGCCCTAGCTGTCCTCTGTGCTCTGGAACACATCAGCCACTGGTGTCCTTGTCTCATGCCCCCCTCCCCTCGCCTTCTCATCCTCAGCCCAGGGCCGGATGCACTGGCTCCACAGGCCAGAGCTGATAGATCTGCCTCCTCATTTAGCAGATGAGGAAACTGAGGCCCAGAGTGGGAATCTGCTGGTGGGCCACAGAGTCCTCTGAGCAACCTTATGAGTGGCATAAGGACAGAGACCTTACCTTCCACACCTCTGGATCCTAACACCCGGCACCGTGCAGGCGCATGCTAAACCTTTGCGAACACGTGTTCAGTGAATGAATGGATCTGGGGCAATAGTCCCCGTCTCCTGACGCCCTGTTCCAGGGCTCTCCCACACAGGGGCCCAGAGCAGGGAAGGAGATGGGGAGCAGGAGGCCAAGCATCATCACCTGCTTGTCTTATCAGGGGACGACAGGCAGACCCAAGGGGGCCACCCTCTCCCACTACAACATTGTCAACAACTCCAACCTGATAGGGGAAAGGCTGAGGATGCACCTGAAGGTGAGGGGCCTAGCCCAGGCCCTGCAGGGGGCGGGGGAGGGGGGGAGGGTCTTGTTGGGCTCCCCCTGCTGGCTAGACGAACTGGCCCCTGGGGCTTTGGGCTCCAGGATAGAACCGGCTTCCCGCCTCCAACCCCAGACGCCGGAGGAATCACGGATGGTCGTGCCCAGCCCCTTGTACCACTGCCTGGGTTCTGTGGGGGGCACAATGGTGAGCATGATGTATGGCGCCACCCTCATCCTATCCTCTCCGACCTTTGATGGCAAGAAGGCGCTGGAGGCCATCAGCAAAGAGAGGTGGGCATCAGTGGGCAGCCCCCCCAGGGGCTGATGAGACCCTCCTATTCCTCACTCCTGGGCCCTGATCCCTTTTGGAGATGTCTCCTCCCTTCAGCCCAGAGAAATGGAGACCAGGGGTAATGGGAGACTCCCATGGGAGGACCAGTTCCTGCCTCCAAAGAGCTTCTCCTTGTTTCCCATATATGCAGCCTTGGCCCTTACTGCAGGTTCAGGGTGGGATGGGTGAGAAGAGGGAGTTCCCTTCCCCTTCCATGCCTGATTTTGAGACACCCCCCCCCACCTTACACAGAGGCTCCTTACTGTATGGCACCCCCACAATGTTTGTGGACATTCTGAACCAGCCAGACTTCTCCAGTTATGACATCTCGGCCATGCTTGGAGGTAGGATAGGGCCAAGGGTGGCCAGGCCAGGATTGCTGAGCTAGATATGTGCCCAGTCCTTTATTTAGGGGGCAAAAAGCTCACTGTAGAAAAGTGGGTGGGAGGGAGGCAAATCCTCAGTGTCCCTGGACACCAGCCCAAGGCCAGTTGCCAGGTGTAGGAATAAGTCCAGGGTTAGAGGGGAATGTTCTTCTCTAGAAGGAGCTGCAGGTGAAGGGGGTCCACTGGGCCTGGAGAAGTGGGGAGCTGCGTCAGTCCTCTCTCTGATTCAGGTGTGATTGCTGGGTCCCCTGCACCCCCAGAGCTGATCCGAGCCATCATTGACAAGCTGAACATGAAGGAGCTGGTGGTGAGTGGACGGGAGGCTGGGCTGGGGCTGTGGGCAGGGGGCAGGCCGCGCTGGGGTGCGAACTGGTGGGTGTGGGGAGGAGCTCAGACCAGATCTCCAAGGAAGACCCTCTCAGCTGGCCCTCATTCCAGAAAGCAGATGTCAGAAAGTCTGACCTCATTGGCAGCTGGCCAATCATAGAAATAGGTGACAGGGGGCACCTGGGTGGCTCCATCAGTTAAGCATCTGCCTTGGGCTCAGGTCAGGATCCCGGGGTCCCGGGATCGAGTCCCGCATCGGGCTCCCTGCTCTGCGGGGAGTCTGCTTCCCCCTCTGCCCCTCTCCCTGCTCATGCATGCTCGCTCACTCTCTCTCTTGCAAAAATAAATAAATAAAATCTTAAAAAAAAAAAAAAAGAAATAGGTGACAGGGGAGTAAATATTACATATACATAAATTTATATTTATGAAAATCTGGGAAAGAAGTGCAGCACGGGAGTGTATGCGGCAAAGCACCAGTGTCCTGCTAGAGTGTCCTGGCAGGTGGGGGGTGGGGGGCTGGCGGAGTTGGGGTATGGGCTCAAGACTGTTTCCGGAAGCAAAGGGTGGGGCAAGGATCTGATGTTTGTTTCCAAATGGCAAGGTAAGGGGAGCAGAGGGAAAGAGGATTCTGGAAGGGTGGCCATCCTGATGGCTACCCTGTTCTGGTTCTGAAGGACTTGGGGTCTTGGCAACAGCGTCTCTGAGAGGAGCCATGGCGGTGGGGCCAGGCGTGATGGAGCTCTCACCAGGAGGTGGAGCTGGGTTCGTGCTGGAGCGCCCGAGTCCCCCTGCCAGGACGTGTCTAGATGTGGACAGCTCTGTGCGCCAGCAGAGGCTGTGGGGAGAAGGTGGGGGTCAGAGGTGGGAAGGTCAGTAGTTTCTCCAGCTGAAGGCAGAGGCCGGTCACCAGGACCGGCTGGGTCAGGACCTGTGGTGAGGCAAAGTTCGGTGTCAGGAGTCCAACAACCCAGAGAAGGCTTGACGAGAATGGTGGGAGTCCCGGGCAGTGTCATTTTCCCCTTTAGAAGGCGAGCCCCTGTCCTCCCCCTCCTCTCCCTACACAAACGGAGGGTCTGCATGCCCCTCTGTGGGGACACCCTCCTCCCTTGCTAGAATCCCTGAGAAGGGAATGGGGGACCTGCCCACCCGTCCCCCACCTGTTTAATGGCGGCCGGCTTTCTTGGACCTCTTAGTGGGGAACTTGCAGCCGCGGAAGGCGTCCGTGTCACGGATATGCTGGCCTTTGAACTTGGCGGGCGAGGCACAAGTGGCATCAGGGCGGGAAGTCTTGGCTTCCAGCCACCTAGAGAGACAGAGAGTCGCTGGGCTTGGGGGAGAGATGTGGGAGTGCCCAGGGAGGGGACAGCGAGCCAGGGGGCCAGGATGGACTTATCTCTAGGATGGCCTGGAACCGTCATCTTCGTGTGACAAACTCCTAGGCTCCCACACCTACTAGGTAGCAGATCTAGGACATATGGCCCTGATGTCTCCATGCGGGGCCAGGGTATCTCCGCTTCATCCCATGAGAGCGCATTCTGGGGGGCTGCAGGGGGCTGTTCTCACCTCCGAAGACCCCGGAGCTGGCAGGTACATTTCCAGGGGTTGTTGGTGAGGGCGAGGGTCTCTAGGCTGTCAAAGGGGAAGTTGGAGGGCAGCTGGTTCAAGCGGTTGTTCTCCAGATGGACGTGTTTCAGTGTGGTCACACCCAGGAAGGCACCGTCCGAGAACTGGGGAGTGAGGCAGACAGGAGTGAGCCCCCCAGCCCCAGGGTCCAGCCTCTCCCAGCCCTATGGTCCCAGAGGGCAGTGGCTCCTTGAGGAGTTTCAGCGTGACTAGGTTGTCTCAGATGATCTGATCCTACTGAGATAGGTGCTTGTATTTCCAAAATGCAGATGGGGCGGGGGAGAGGGGGCGGGAGGGGGTTGTCAAGTCTCCTTCCCAGGGTCACACTAGCAAGTAAACAGTAGCGGCAGGACCACACCCAGCTCCTCTTCCCCTGGCACCACGCTCCCTGCACAAACACTGGGACCAGGGAGGCAGCCAGAGTTGGGCTCCAGCGGCCCGAGTTGGCACCCGGTGAAGCTGGTCAGTGTTTGGTGGGGTGGGCAATGGGCCCAGGCTCCCCGCAGCCCCAGGGTCCTGGGACTTCCCCCAGCTCTATCCTCACTGCTTGCCAGAGGCTATTTGTGGAGCCTCCTTGGTGGAGCCTTTGGCCAGGCTGGATGGCTCCAGAGGAAACATTCTTTTGGTGCCCACATCTTGGCCCCAGCATCACAGTCCTGCCTGGCCTCCCCTGCCCCAGATCAGTCCCTGCTCCCCACTAAAAGGCCACTCTGGCACTGGTGGGCCACAGGGAACTCTGACTTTATCTCTGGAGGGGCCCGGGGCTGAAGACGGGTGGGCTCCACCCCCCGCCCCCAGACAAAGGTTGGCTGCCATCCAGGTATGGTTCTGCCCTCATCCCTGTGCCTGTGGCTCAGGGAGGGGTGTGAAGTTCCCTGGAACCAGACTGTTCTGATGACGGTCTTCTACACCTTGTCCTGGTCCCCACCCAAACCTCCTGGCCGAAGCCCCTGTACACAGAGTGATTTTCCAGTCCCGAGGAGGGATTCCGCCCCAACCCCGGGCAGCCCCATCTGGGTATCACAGGGCAGAAAGGACTGAGCAAGGCTGCAGCCGGGAGATGGGTCTGGTGACCAGGGTGGGCAAAGGGCCATCAGTGGTCTGGGGGATAGTGAGGCACAGCCAGTCTTCCCCGTGGGGAGACACCTGGAGTCTTGTGCCAAAGGCTGACAGTGCTATGTGGCTCTCGCCTTTGCCCCTTCATGGAGCCCCTGAGTGCCCTCCCTGCAACCTGGGGAAGCCCCTGGTTCCTGGGCCCCACTCAGCTGAAATGGACCTGGGAATGCAGTGCGGTGTGGATGTGTGTGAGCTGGGGAAGAGGGAGGACATTCGCCAGGGCCTCTGGGGGACATGGAGGAGGTCTTCTTCCTCGGCTGTTTGCTTTCCCCTCACCCCCCAGCCCCCCACCCCACCTCAGCACACGTGGACACCCCCCCACCAAGAACAGGGTCTCTTTGTGGGCCTGATTTGCCCAGCTCCTCTGGAAAACTTCTCAATAAACAAACCTTCCTTTATGGGGTGGTAGGTTTACTGGAGACAGGAAAAATACAGCAGAGGAGGGATGGACGGCCCAACAGGAAGAGGGGGCTCCTGCCCACAGCAGGGGGTTCGGGAGCACTGGACATGCCTCCTAGGGGCCATCGCTGGGGCCAGGGCAGCCCCAGCTCCGTCTATAAGTGGGAAGCCTCGGAGGGCAGTGGCTTAGACCAGGGACAGGGCCAGCAGGGCAGGCTTTAGGGTGCGGATGAGGCAAGATGAGGGACAGAGGTGGCAGAGCTCCTCACCTTGGAGCTAGCCAGAGAGACAGAAGCAATTTTAGGGGAGAAGGGATGGTGCCCAGCCGTGGCCCCAGACCCGCGGCGCCTCGAGGCCGAAGAGGAGCCAGGGCAGAGCCCTGCGGCCAGCAGCTCACCTTCTCCAGGTTGGTGTTGTCCAGCCAGAGGGTCTCCAGGTATCTGCCGAAAGACTGGAAGGCACCGTCAGGAATGCTTTTCAGGGGGTTGTGGGACAGCTTCAGCTCCTCCACCACCCGCAGCTTGCTGAGAGCCGCCGAGGGGTAGCTGGACAGCTGGTTCCTGTCCAGGTGGAACTTGGCGAGGTTCTCCACGTCGTCCAGAGCGCCGGGCTGCAGCGAACTGAGTGCATTTTCAGAGAGGTAGAGCCAGCGCAGGTCCTTGGCGCCCTGGAAGGCGCCAGCGCGCAGCTCGCGGATCTTGTTGTTGTTGAGCTGCAGGATGAAGAGGTTGACCAGCGGGGAGAGCAGCCCCCGGGGCAGCTCGGTCACCTTGTTGTGGTCCAGGTAGAGGTAGGTGAGCTCGGTCAGGTCGTCGAAGGCGCCGGCGCGCAGCACGCGGATGTCGTTGTGGGACAGGTACAGGTAGATGAGCTGCTTGAGGCCGCGGAAGGCGCCGGCCGCCACCTCGCGGGTCTGGCAGCGCTGCAGGTGCAGCGACACGAGGTTTGGCATGGCCCGAAACGAGTTGGCGGCCAGCACCGGGAAGTTGTTGCGCTGCAGGTTGAGCAGCTTGGTCTTCTCTGACACCTTGGGGATCTTCTGCAGCCCCACCTTGTCGCAGATGACGTGCTGCAGGTCGCCGTGGCAGTGGCAGTTCTGGGGGCAGGCGGCCAGCGCCGGCAGGAGGCCGGCCAGGAGGCCGAGACTGAGCAAGAGCATCGGCCGGGCCATGGCTGGGACACCTGGGGCCGGGGCCTGGGGGGCAGTGGCGGCGGGGCGCGGGCAGCGGCAAGTTCTCGGCGCTCCGGGCTCCCGCCCTCTTTATACGGTGGCCCTGACCGCAGCCGGCAGCTGGAGCCAGCTCCTACGTGGAGCATCCAGGCCACTGGGCTTAACTCCCTCCCGCCCAGAGATGCGCCCCCGCCCTCGACCGGGAGGGGTGGGGCCCTGCCCCCAGCTGGGGACCGTGCGGGGGCCCCGGGGCCGTGACTCCCCGGGGCCTCGTCCCGGAGCCCCGGCCCCCTTTCTCCCCGCGCTCCGATCCTGCCTCCCTCCCGATCCCCCACCTCCTTTCCCCATCCTTTGGGGGCTGGACGTACGGGTGCCTCCAGAGCCCCGAGTTTACACCGGAGAGGGAGGCGTTCCCGAACTTACTTGTTTGCACAAGTTCGCGCCCCCATGCCACCGCCCCCCCCTCCCCCCCCCCCCGCACACTCGGCGCGGCGCCCTGGCCCCGGGGAGGGAGGAAGCGGGGCCGGACGGCCGGACGCGAGTCTCGCCGCGGTCGGCCGGCCGGCGGCGCTTTAATGGCTCCGTTGTGCGGCGCCCGCCGAGCGTGAGAGCCGCGGTGGCGGCGGGCTCCCCCTTCCGGCTGGACAGCGGGCCAACCCTAAGGAGATGGGCGCTCCTTCCCCGTCGTCGCAGGGGCTACTCCGCCGCCCCTCTCTCCCTGCCCCGGGCTTGAGTTTCTGGCCCCGGCACTCCTGTCCCGTTTTTCCACGGTTGAAGGCTAACCAGAAATGTGGGAACAGGGGCGGGGAGTGGGGGTCGACCCGCAGAACTCACGGACACACCTGACGACCACAGGCCCCGAGTGGGACAACTGAAAGAGCACAGTCGCACCATCTCCCCCCTTCCCACCCCTCTCCCCACCCTTCATCTCCCTAAAATATCTTCATCTCCTCATCCCCCACCCCCAGTGGTCAAGACCTGCCCCTGAGGGGTCTCTCAGGGTGGCGGCCAGAGCGGCGCCAAGGTGTACTTGGCAGAGGCCACACCTGGGCAGTGGCCCCAGGACTATGGGGGGGGGGCGGTGTCAGGTCCTGGCTACCAGGGACCAGCCCTGGTTGGCTCTGGTCCTGTGGGCAGTCCTGCCGCGGCTGACCAGATCTCTGTGTGTCCACTTGCCAGCCACGGTGTCCGGATTCCTGTGGAAAGGGGAAGGGAGGGCAGGCAGGGTCTGAGCTCTGGGTTGCCCAGCAGGGGTTGTTGTCTGTGTTTGAGAGGGGGAGGGGCGGGGCTAGCCCCCAGCAGTGTGCCAGCTAACACAGAGGAAACTGGGGGTGGGGTGGAGGGTGGACAAAGGTCTGTTGTCTTTGCTGATCAGAGGCTAGTCCCTCTCCAAGCTCCTTTCACCCATTGCCTCTAGAGGGGGGTCATAGTTGGCTCAGAACATTCCCTGGTGGTATTTAAGGCTCCTCCATGGCTGGCTTCTGGTTTTCTGTTGCTCAGGATGTTCCAACCACTAGGAGTGTTAGGTGGTGAGGGTGCCACTGGCTTTTAAACCGTTGCTTTGGCTACATTTTGCATTTTGATGGAGGTAAATTTACAGGAAACTCTCCAAAGCTTGGGGATCACCCACCCCAAGGCCAGGCATTGATCCCAGGTTTCGGGTGGGTGGGTGGGTTGTATCTGTACATTTCCCAGCTGGGCCCAGGTGGGCTGGCTTTCTCATCAAATTTATGAGACCTTTAGTTTGGAAGGGAGGGTCAGGGGATGTTGTGGTCTGAGATCAGGAAGAGGGTGCTAAGACCGCCTGGGGCTGAGGGAGTGAAGGCAAGGGCATCGGTAACACAGGGAACCACAGGCTCGGGCACGTGGCTGGTCCAGGAAGCAGGGAAACGGCGCTGGCTGGAAAAGAATGGCTTCCCTGCTCTCAATTTTAATTCAGACCTTGGGACCCTGCTAGTTGAGCTAGTCAGCTGAGCACCCCAGTGCCTCTGCCTCCGGACCCCTGCCCTCTGCCCAAATGCCTCAGTTCCCACCACTCAGCTGCCTTCCACTTTCTCCTGGGTCCCTTCCCATTCCCCCAGGGTAGCTCGCCCTCCCCTCTGCAGCCCCGGGGCTCCCTCCAAACACCCTCCCCCAATCCTCTAGGTGGCTTACGGAACCACTGAGAATAGTCCTGTGACCTTCATGAACTTTACCGAGGACACTGTGGAGCAGAAGGCAGAAAGTGTGGGCAGAATTATGCCTCACACAGAGGTGAGCCCCAGCCCCAGCCCTTCAGACCCCACCTCCTATCACTCAACTTGGGTGCATTCCCTGGGGACGTTTATTGCCTTCAATTAGAGAGCCGTACACTCCCTCGAGGTGCTGAGAGGCCCCCGGCAGCCCAGCAGCGGGGTCCTCCTTGGGCCTGGCCTGGGGCTTTTTCCGTGGGCTGAGGCCTGAGAGGGAAGAGCTGGGGTACTGGCCGTGAGCAGCCGCCGGCTGAACCCTGCAGCCTCCCTTCCTGTCTGAGGTGTGTTTTTGCCAAGCCCCACTGTCTGTCTCAGGGCAGCCAGGACAGCCTCAAAGAGGAGCCAGAGCAGAGACTTTTCCTACATAGCTCTTTCTCTCCCATAGCCTACCCCCTGCTCCGCCCCGCCTTCCGCAGAGCTCCTCTGTTTGCTTGGCATAAACACTCCATTTCCCAAGCAGCCCGTCCCTCGGAGGGCCCCTTGCACCTTGAACGCTGACCCAGAGCATCTCTCCCTCTGAAATTCCCAGCCGTGGCTGCTTGCCTGCCCCAACACGGGTGCTTGATGCCAGCCTGCACCTGGTTTCCCCTGCCTCCTCGTGCCCTGGCCCTTCTGGGGTCACTGCCCACGCAGCCCTTCCCCGGAGGCTCGCCACCATCCTGGGGCGGACGGCTCCTGCCCCGCTCCATGGGGTGAGGGTGCAGTGGCATTAGCCCCTTCCCTGGTGTCTGACAGTCACTGCCACTAGCCGGGGTGCCCACCTGCGAGGTAGACAGGGGCAAGCGGAGTTCGCCCCATTTCCCAGATGCAGCCCCCGAGGCACACAGACCAGGCTTTCCTTGCACGTTGGCTGTGGCTCCTTTCTGTGCTAGGGCTCTCCGACTCTGCCTCTCTGCCTTCTCCTGTCCCCATGGCCCTGCCACACCAGCTCCCCGGCCTCCTTAGTCACTGCTTGATGGGAAATAGGAGGAGACTCCCTTCTCTTCTGCAGAGTTTGTAATTCTTCAGCTGGCCTGGCCCTCCACAGGCCTCGTCCTCTGCACCAGCGGCCGCCCCCTCCTCCCCTCCCCACCTCCTTGCCTGCACCCTTCCAGCCCAGCTCACGTGTCTGGCTGCTGGGGGATCCGCCCCCTTCCCTGGATCGGGATGCGCAGAGCCAGGGGATGGAAAAGCAAAGCTCCCGCCCCCGCCCCCATCCCCGAGGGCCCCCCCTCCCTCCTGAGGTGAGGCAGGAGGCCCCAGCCTGAGGCTGCTCTCGTCCCAGGCCCAGATTGTGAACATGAAGACAGGGACGCTGGTGGAGCTGAACACGCCCGGAGAGCTGTGCATCCGAGGGTACTGCGTCATGCTGGGCTACTGGGGCGAGCCCCAGAAGACCAAGGAGACGATTGGACAGGACAAGTGGTATCGGACAGGGTGAGGAGGCAGCCTCGGAGAGGGTGGGGCCGGCGGGGGTGGGCTGGGGCCGGGTGGCCTGAAGCTGAGCTGGAGACATTAAACTACAACAGGGAGAACGGTGTCTGCAAAATCTGAGCCAAGACTCACTCATCTGTCCCCTGAACACGTTCTCATCATGCGCCTCCCAGGGCCAGCGCTAGTTCTGGACACTGGCGGTCCGAGGGGAGGCAAGAGGAGGAGAGTCCTGCTCTTACTCTCCACCTGTCTAAACACCATGAAGACAGTCAAATAGGGTCAGAGGAAAGAAAGTGTCAGTGGTGGAGAGGGGCACTTCTCTTAGACTGGGGGGGTGATCAGAGAAAGCCTCTGTAAGGTGGACATGTTTGAACTGAGACCCGATTGATTAAAAAAAAAAAGAAAAAAGAAAAAAAAAAGAAACCCTCCATGAAAAGCATATCTACAGAATGTCTTGTTCGTGCCATATCCCCCAGACTCTAGAGCAGTGCGAGACACACAGTAGGTGCTCAATAAATGTTTGACGAATAAGGGAGCGAGCCAGTCAGAGGAAGCAGAGGTGGGAGGCCATTCCTGGGCTTTCCTCACAGAGACATAGCTGTGATGGACAAGCAGGGCTTCTGCAAGATCGTCGGCCGCTCCAAGGATATGATCATCCGGGGCGGCGAGAATATCTACCCCGCGGAGCTCGAGGACTTCTTCCACACACACCCGCAGGTGCAGGAAGTGCAGGTGAGGCACCCAGCCCAGGTGAGTCCCCAGGAACAGGAACCGGGGATGGGCGTGGCAGTATCTAATACATGTCTCTGGCTCGGGAAGGTGGTGGGAGTGAAGGATGACCGGATGGGGGAGGAAGTCTGTGCCTGCATTCGCCTGAAGAAGGGAGAAAAGACTACGGAGGAGGAGATCAAGGCTTTCTGCAAAGGGAAGGTGGGAGCCTCAACCCGCCCCAAGCTGATGTTATTTCGTTCTTCAGCCCCCTTTCCCTGCCAGCCAGCCCACCCACGTTCCCACTGTCCCAGGTTTCACCTGCACCCCATCTCCCTAAACCTATGACCTCGCCCAGCCTCACGCTTTATCTCCCTCTGGTCTGCAGATCTCCCACTTCAAGATTCCCCGATATGTCGTGTTTGTCACAAACTACCCCCTCACCGTCTCAGGAAAGGTGTGTAAAGGGACCAGAGAGGGGCAGGGTGGCCTGGGGTCCTAGGTTCCCAGAAGGCCTAGGTGGCCCCACCTATGCATCCCTCAGCAGTGGGCAAAAGAGTCTGTCCAGAGGCTGGCAGTAGGGTGACCAAGTAGCTCATCCCTGTTTGTCCCAAACTTTCCTGGCTTTACCCTAAAAAACTCCCCAGTCTCAGGCAAACCAAGCCAGCTGGTCACTGTTGCTGGCAGAGGCCCCGAGCCTGGCTCTCACTCTGTTCTTTTTCCTCTAGATCCAGAAATTCAAACTTCGAGAGCAGATGGAACAACATCTAAACCTGTGAATAAGGGACTGGGGTTCCTCCCAGGCCCTCCCTGCCCTTCCCCCACACTCCCGTCTGTCTTTGTGATTTGGCATAAAGAGCTTCTCTGTTTTCTTTGGTTCGTCTCTTGCTGGCGTGCTCTCTTGGCAGCCGCTCTGGGATGGAGAAAGGACGAGGCACTTTCAGACCTCGCATTCCTTGTCACGATAGTGCTAAGCACTTTGGCGTGCATTATCTACTTAATTTAATCCTCATTTGATCCCTTTGAGATACCAACCCAATTCTTTTTTTGAAGGTATACTCATTGCTTTTTCACATTGTTGTCAGATTAGTCCAGCAAGAAGTATTCCTTTTAAAACAATAAAAGCTGGGGCTCCTGGGTGGCTCAGTCAGTTAAGCATCTGCCTTCAGCTCAGGTCACGATCTGGGGTCCTGGGATTCAGCCACGCATTGCGCTCCCTGCTCAGCGGGGAGTCTGCTTCTCCCTCTCCCTCTGCCCCTCCCCCTCAACTTGTGCATGCTCTTTCACTCTTTCAAATAAATAAAATCTTTAAAACAATAAATGCTTTATTAAGATAAAATTGCACATACCATCCAATTCACCCATTAAAAGTATCCTATTTGATGGTTTTTAGTATATTCATAGATATGTGCAATCAACCCATAAGTCAATTTTTTTCATTGAAGTATAGTTGACACACAATGTTACATTTGTTTCCCAAAGTCCATTTTAAACATCTTCATCACCTTAAAAAGAAACTCCATACCCTTTAGCTATCATCCCACATCCTGTTATTCCACTGCCCAAGCCAAAACCAACCCAATTTTTTTTTTTTTTTAAATAGATGAACCTGGGGCTTCCTTGATGGGCTGGGCCAGATCTAGCATGCTGGAGCTTGACGCAAGAAATAAAAACAGCTGGGTTCCAAAAGGCACATCAGTTTCTAGTTCACGGAGGCCAAAACTTTCCTGCTGCTTTCCATACTTACCTCCCAGTGTGTCTGCCCCCTCCAGCAGCAGCCTCCTCTTTACTTTTCAGAAAATTCAGAAAATTTACTTTTAGGATGCTCCCAGTGCCAGAAACTATGCTAAGTGCTTTCATACACATTTTCTCTTGAAATTTTCCCAGCAACCCTGCCAAGTAGGCACTAGCCCAATTTCACAAAGGGTGAGACCTGGAAACTCAGAGAGGTTCAGATTCTTACCCAAAGCCACACAGCTGGAATTAGAACCCAGATGTCTGGCTCCAAAGCCCACAGTCATTCCACTTTTATCAAACAGTTCTTCAGGTGCCTGCTTCTCCAGCCTTTCACCTGCACCTCGTCTCTCGTACATACACCATCTTTGACTCTCCCAGCAGGTGCCCAGGTTGGCCTGACCCAGGAGATAACAGCTTACTCTCCTGGCCAAGCCGGCTGCCCCCTGGGAATTTCTGCACCTTCAACATCCAGCCCAAGGTGCCCTCTCCTTCCCCCACTGGCTCCACGGCCCTTGTAACAGACCGGCCGCACAGCACAGAGCACACTGCCCTGGTATCCAGCAGGTGCTGAATCGATTATCTGTCGCCCGCTCTTGCTGGTTTGTCTCTCTCCTGTCTTAAGCACCTGTACTGCGACCTGGTTTTACGCACCTAGATGTCCCCAGTGCCCAGCCCTGAGCCAGGCACGTAAAATGTGAAGGAAGTGAGTGAACGGACTAAGAATTCCTGGATGGGTCGAGGAGCTCGCCCTCGGACAGGGTGAAAAAAGGACGGCGGCTCATCCCACAACCCGGCCCCCGCCCCCCGCAAGGGACCGACAGGCGGCTGCGGAGAGCGCGTCCGTGCCCAGCAGGTGGCGCCGCAGCAGCGAGGCCCCCGGGCCCAGGCGGCCCGTCCGGACACGCGGCCGGCGGTCACGCAGCCCCTCTTCCTTCCGCCGGGGCGGCCCAGCGGGCCCGGCTCCGCGCACTCCCGTGCGCCCCGGGCGCGTGTCGGCCGGATCTCCCGGCGCACCGGGCCGCTCCCCGCTGCAGCGGGCGCCATGGCGCTCCCCGGGGCCCGAGCCCGCGGCTGGGCGGCAGCGGCCAAAGTTGCCCAGAGGCGCCGCCACGCCGAGGGCGCGAGAGGATCCTCGAGTCGTGCGCCCCCGAGCTCGCGCGCGGCGCTTTACGTGCACGTGAGTGGGGCGGGGGCGGGGGCGGCGGAGCGGGGCCCACGTGGCGGCTGGTCGCGCGGTGAAGCCACCTCCGTCTGTCCCGGCGCGCAGACGAGGTCTGGGACGGGACGCGGTCCTCGGGCAAGGAAACGACCCGGATCGGAGACCTGAAGTCGCTGGTGCTCACCAGTTCGGTGACCTTGACCGAGTGATTTCCTTATGAGCCTCAGTTTTCTCCTAATGAAGTGGGCATAATATTCCCTGTCTTACCTGCCCTGGGGGGTTGTGTGGCTTAGATGGTGTAGCCGTTGTTGAGGACTTTGGGATGGGGATGTGTGAGACGGAACCCTGCAAACGGCGAGGGCCGCTGGGGTCACCCCGCGCCCCGCTCATCCACCCCTGCCCCCCAGTGGCCGTACTGTGAGAAGCGCTGCAGTTACTGCAATTTCAACAAGTACATCCCCCGCGGCGTGGAGGAGGCAGCCATGCGGAGCTGTCTGGTGACCGAGGCTCAGACGCTGCTGCGACTCAGCGGGGTGCGGAGGTCGGTGCTGGGGCTGTAGGCGGGGTCTTAGAAGTTGTTTGGAGGGAGCAGCTAGGACCGGTGCAGGCGTCCCGGAGGGCTCCCCCAGGTCTCATCTTCTCCACCCTCTTTCCCCAGGGTGGAATCTGTGTTCTTTGGAGGGGGCACCCCCAGTCTGGCCAGTCCCAGCACTGTGGCTGCTGTCCTGGAGGCGGTGGACCAGGCAGCTCACCTGCCTGCAGACTCCGAAGTCACATTGGAGGCCAACCCCACTTCGGCCCCCGGAGCCAGGCTGGCAGCTTTTGGGGCTGCAGGGGTCAACAGGTTGTCCATCGGCCTCCAGGTAGCCCATCTCACCCACCGCATCCCAGGGCACCCAGACCGTCAGTGCTGTCTCTCCTCTGGTCACATTCATTAATTGGGCAAACATTTATTGAGCTCCTCTGGGTGCCAGGGCCCAGGAGGCACTGGAAAGTGTATGGTGACACTTGTGCTTAATTGCTGCTGTGCTAGCCCCCAGGCTCCATGAGGCGGGGATCATGCATGCCTTTTTTTATTTTAATCGCAGTATTCCAAGTACCCACCGTAGTGCATGGCACAGAGTAGACAGTCAAAAATTTTTGTTACATGATTGGAGACACAGGAGGAGGCAGACAGGTCATCAGATCGTTGCAGCATGGTGAGGGCTGCCAATAAAGGGGTCTCAACAAAAGACTTTCAGAGTACAGCCCGAAGGGCATCTCAGGCTGATGAAATCCTGGACACCTTCCTGGAGGAGGTGATCTTTGATGAGGAGGAGGACTTCCACAGGCGAGAGGGTGTGGGAGGAAAAGACACAGGATATGGAAGAGTCTTGCACGTTCTGGGGAGCTATGAGTCATTCTGACACTGGAGAGGCGGGAGGCAAGGCTGCAATGTAGGGCCCAAAAGCCTTGAGCATCATACTAGGGAGTTTGGTTTTTTTGCCTCATGGTGATAAGGGACTTGTTGAAGGGTTGTTTTTTTTTTTTTTTTAAAGATTTTATTTATTTATTTGAGAGAGAGCACGAGAGTGGGGAGGGTCAGAGGGAGAAACAGACTCCCTGTTGAGCAGGGAGCCCGATGCGGGACTCGATCCTGGGACTCCAGGATCATGACCTGAGCCGAAGGCAGTCGCTTAATCAACTGAGCCACCCAGGCGCCCCTTGTTGAAGGTTTTTAAGTAGGGGAGAAACATACTCTTTTCAGGTTGACTCCTGGTATATCCATATCCAGTATTGTCTACCCTTCTAATACATCTACCACTTACAATAGAGTTTGGGGTCAGGGCTTTGTTCTGATGGGATACACTGAAAAGGACACATCATTTCTGAGATATTCTGGCCCCAAATGCATATCCTAAATCTAATTGTGAGGAACCGTCAGGAAAATCTAAATAAGACTTTTTTGGGGGCACCTGGCTGGCTCAGTCAGTGGAGTGTGTGACTCTTGGTCTCAGGGTCATGAGTTTGGGCCCCACAGTAGAGATTACTTAAATAAAAAAATAAATAAGCTTTAAAAAAAAAAAAAAGACTTTTTTTGTGGTAAGAACAGATAACCTGAGATCAGTGTACCCTCTTAACAAATTTTTTTAGTGTACGGTATGGTATTAATAACTATAAGCACAGTGTTGTACAGTAAGTCTCTAGAACTTATTAAGAGATGTTTTAAAAACTGGCCTGTATTCTTCAAAAATGTCATGTCATGAAAGACAAAGGCTGAGTATCTAGACTCAAAGAGAGGAAAGGAACAATGAGAGCTGACTGCAATGTGTGACCCAGTTGGATCCTGGATTCAGGTGGCAAGGGGAAGTTACTACAGTGAACATTATTGGGACAACTTTTGAATATGACTCTGTATTAGATAATGGTGTGTCAGTGTTACATTTCCTGAACTCTATAATTGGATTGTGGTTATGTAAGAGATTGTCCTTGTTCTTAGGAAATGTGCACTTTAGTATTTAGGGGTACAGGGGTATGGTGTTTAAGTTAATTACATTAAAGCAACCACGTTGCAAGTGCTCACTAGCGTCTGGTCAGTGGCTAGCATATTCTACTAAAATGTTCTATATCTGCAGTGACCAGTACAGTAGCTGTTGACCACATGTCAGTAAACGCTTGGAATATGATTACTGAAATTTAACTAACTTAAAATTAAATAGCCACATGTGGTTAGTGTCTACTGTATTGGACAGTGCACATAGAGGACATCTCTGTCATCCCAGAAAATTCTTTTGGTCAGTGCTGGCCTATAACTTACTGCCACATGATTCAACATTGTAATCACGTACGTGTATATTTAGAGACAAAGCAAATGTGGCAAAATGTTATTCGGTGAATCTAAATGAAGGTCTTTATTGTACTCTTCTTTCAATTTTTGTAAAGGTTTAAAGTATTTTTCAAAAAGGAAAACTTAAAAACACTCTCGGCTTTGGAGTCAGACAGTCCTAAATTCCAGGTCTGACTTTGTATGACCTTGGGCAAGTTACTTGGCATTTCTTTTCTTTTTTTTTTTTTTAAGACTTTATTCATTTGAGAGAGAGCGCAAGCAAGAGAGCATGAGCGGAGGGGGAGAGGGGGTGGATCCCAGGACCCTGGGATCATGACCTGAGCCCAAGGCAGACGCTTAACTCACTGAGCCACCCAGGCGCCCCATTTAACACTTCTAAACCTTAGTTTTCTTATCTATAAAGTAGAGCTAATGTCGGAGGATTATAAGGATACATTACACGTTGTTTAAAAATGCTTTGCACGGGTGCCTGGGTGGCTCAGATGGTTAAGCGTCTGCCTTCGGCTCAGGTCATGATCCCAGGGTCCTGGGATCGAGTCCCGCATCGGGCTCTCTGCTCCTTGGGAGCCTGCTTCTCCCTCTGCCTCTCTCTCTCTGTCTCTCATGAATAAATAAATAAAATCTTTAAAAAAAAAAAAATGCTTTGCGCACAGTGAGCCATAACCCTTGGTCGTGGCTTGTTCCGGCTCCCTGCCCTGTCCTGTGTACCTGTCCTCAGTAAGGTCGGTCACATGTGCCTGTCTGCCTCTGAGCTGGCCTCCGTGCTTACACCTGACCCTCTCTCCTCAGTCCCTGGATGACACCGAGCTCCAGCTGCTGGGGCGGACACACTCTGCCAGAGATGCTCTCCAGACACTGGCAGAGGCCCGGCGCCTCTTCCCCGGCCGCGTGTCTGTGGACCTGATGCTGGGACTGCCGGCCCAGCAGGTGGGGCCGTGGCTCAGGCAGCTGCGGACGCTGCTGGGCTGCTGTGATGACCACCTCTCCCTCTACCAGCTGACCCTGGAGCGGGGCACCGCACTCTTCACCCAGGTGCAGTGGGGCACCCTTCCTGCCCCTGACCCCGAGCTTGCTGCTGAGATGTACCAGGAGGGACGGGCCATGCTCCGGGAGGCCGGCTTCCGCCAGTATGAGGTCTCTAACTTCGCCCGGAATGTAAGTCCGGGGGCCGACAGCTGAAGTTGGGGAACAGGCAGGCTAAGCTGGGGCTGGAGAATTGTGGCCCTTGGGGGAAGGGGGTTTCTGCTGGCTGCTCCCGAGGCCTGAGCTAGGACCTTCTAACCAGGTGCAGAAACGGGCCCACCTTCTTCACTCTGAACGGCCTATTCCCTCCCTCCCTGCAGGGGGCGCTCAGTACCCACAATTGGACTTACTGGCAGTGTGGTCAGTACCTTGGCATTGGGCCGGGTGAGTCCCCTGTGAACCGAAGAAGGGATGACTCAGGAGCAGAATGTCACGGCTGTGTGATCTTTTTTTTTTTTTTTTTTTAAGATTTTATTTATTTATTTGAGAGAAAGAGAGACAGAGAAACAGCATGAGAGGGGAGAGGGTCAGAGGGAGAAGCAGGCTCCCCGCCGAGCCGGGAGCCCGATGCGGGACTCGATCCCAGGACTCCAGGATCATGACCTGAGCCGAAGGCAGCCGCCCAACCAACTGAGCCACCCAGGCGCCCCAACGGCTGTGTGATCTTGAGCCACTTGTTAACGTTTCCAAGCCTCTGTTTCCTTCTGCATAAAGCGCAGCAACAAATAATACCTACTTTGTAGAGCTGTTCAGTATATATTTTGAGATGCTGGGTATGGCGCCTGGCACCGTGGTTCTCAATTGTTAGCGCGTACCAGAATTACCTGGAGGGCTTGTTAAAATGCAGATCGCTGGGCCCCGCGTCCAGAATTTCTGACTGGGCGGGCTTGGTTGGAGGAGGGCCCAAGGATTTACATTTCTAGCATATTAGATGCTATTTGTCCAGGGACCACATTTTGAGAACCCCTGATTCAACATCTGGCGAGCACCCAGCATTGGCTGCTACTAAAGTGGGGGTGGTGCTTGATGTTGCCAGGGGCCCACGGGCGATTTGTGCCCCAGGGGGCTGGGGGCCACACCCGGGAGGCTCGGATCCAGACCCTGGAGCCGGACAACTGGATGAAAGAGGTGATGCTGTTTGGGCACGGCACCCGGAGGCGCGTCCCCCTGGGCCAGCTGGAGCTGTGAGCATCTGAGGCGGGCCTGCACCCCCAGAGCCCTCCCCACTTGCATACCTTTGCTTCCTGCCTTGCCCTGCCCCCTCCCTCCCCATCCTGCATGTCCTTGTATGTGTGTTAAGAACGGGGGGAGGCCCAGGTCTCCTCTCCAGGACACCCTGATGGTTGTTCTCTCAGGCTAGAGGAAGTTTTGGCCATGGGGCTACGTACAGATGTGGGGATCACTCACCAGGTAAGGGGGGATGGGGGGGCTGTGGCACACCACTTCTCCTCCTAAGTCCTGCAGAATCACTCTCCCTTCTGTGCAGGCACACGGGCACAGACACACACCTGGTTCTCTGGGGCGGGTAACTGGAGATTGGCCTTGGCCCAGCCAAGGCCTGATGGGCAGAAACAGTGGGCAGGGTCGGGCTGTGGTGAGGACCCTGGACTAGGGCCACACTAGAGCCCGCCCGTCCCCGGGCTCCAGATGTGCATGAGTCATTGCAGAGATCCCTGTGCAGATCGGACCCTCCCTTGCCCTTACCACACCCCCAGACATGGGACCAGAGTAGCCTGGCCAGCTACCTGCCATGGTCTCTGCACCCCTCACCCTTCTGGTTTCCCAGCACTGGCAGCAGTTTGAGCCCCAGCTGAGCCTCTGGGACGTGTTTAGAGCAAGCCGGGAGGTGAAGGCACAGCTGGCTCAGGGCCTGTTGCTGCTGGATCGCAGGTGTGTTGTGGGGGGCGGGGGCCTAGTGCCAGGAGGCCCAGGGAGCCCTGACTACAGATCCACAGGCCCAGGAGGGAAAAGGACCGACGAGGAGGGGCCGGTGGGTGCTGGGTGCTTCGTACCGCTGGACAGCGAGGATTGAAATTGGTAAGACGAGGCGGTCACGCCCAGGCCTCTTGGTTTTCCAGGGGTCTTCGGTGTTCCTGGGAGGGTCTGGCTGTGCTGGACTCTCTGTTGCTGACCCTCCTGCCTCGACTCCAAGAGGCCTGGCAGCAGAGAACCCCCTCCCCTGTGCAAGGAGGATGACCAGACGCTCCTGTGTCCCGGGACCATGCCAGGTGGGCTGCGGGGGCGGGACTGACGCTCTCCACTGGCAGGTGCCGTCTCAGCACCAGTCATTGCCCGGCCTTGGCATCCCCAGGGGCATGGCTACAGCGAGGGGCATGGCTACAGCGAGGCGCATGCGAGGACATTTCTGGTTTGGGAACTGGCATCAGGGCCACCCACCACCGCCAGAGAAGGAGTAATGGTTTCTGCAAGTGCCTCTCGTTAGTGGGCTCTAAAGCAAATCCTGGCTGGCAAGAGATTCTGAGAACTCTAGCTCTCAGGCTTCTAGCCCCTACGACATAGGGCAGGGACAGAGAGAGCCTGACGTGTGCTGGTGGACCCGTGCGTCCATCCAGTGCAGCGGCCTGCAGGACTCTGAGGACCGTGGGAAGGATCAGAGCAGGCCTCACTCTTTCTCTCTGGGCAACCACGTTATGTCGGGTGCCAGAGCCCCACAGACCCTCCTGCGTCCCCCGCTCCCCTCCCCTCTACGGCCCTTTCCTCGAGAGAGAGTGAGGGTGGGGGGAGCTAAGCAGAGAAAAGGGGGGAGGGGAGGAGAATTCAGGAAACACCCAGAGCCTGGTAATTTTCCCCTGGCCTTTTACCTACAGAAACGTTCGCCCGGTTTTATTTAAACAGCCGAACAAACCCAGTGAGCCCGCCTTGACCTTGGTCTTCTCTTTTGTCCAGCCTCCTTCCCTGGAGGGTAGAATCCTGATGTGGGGACCCGAGCCTTAGTGTAGGGCTGAGGGCTCCTTCCCCCACTGTACATTCCATTTTGAAAGATTTCAAGCCTACAGAAAAGTTAAAAGCATAGCTCGGTGTAAAGCACTAGCCTTCGCCGCGGGGTGTTTGTACAGTCTGGGAAGAGCAAGTATTTGCAATGTCACCGAGGACATCTTCGACCTGTAAAAAAAAGAAAATAGCCGTGTTTCCAGACTTTGTGCTCAGCCTGTAGAGTTACTGATTGCTAAATTTTGGCCACATTTACTTTGCCTTTGAATAGCTAGCTAGCTCGCTTTCTTTCTTTTTCTTTGCTGCACCATTTGAAAGAAAGGTGTAGACATCAAACATTTTGGCTTGTATCTCCTAAGAAAAAGAACATTCTCCTATATAGCCACGGCACTGCTGTCAACCTGAGAAAGTGTACTTTCATGCAGTAGTGTGCAGTCCTTTCTCAAATTTCCCCAAATGTCTCCAAAACACCATAAAGTTCCTGGGCTGGGGGCGGGGGAGGGGGGGCAGGGACACAGGCGCCCGTGACGTTTTATGCTTTACTTTTGGCTATTACATCTGTTTGGTCTTTTTTTTAAAAACCCTCCTTTCTTTTTGTTTATTTTTATGACAGTGGATTTTTCAGAGCCAAGGCCACTTGTCTTACAGAATGTCCCGTATTCTGGGTGTATCTGTTTGCTAATGATTGGGTTTAGGTAAAATATTTTTGGCAAGAGTACATATAGATATCGTGTAGCTCAAGGTACATAATGCCAGGTCAGCCCACTCTCACTTGATTAAGGGGATGGATGCCCAGTCTGCCCATCATACAAGTACATTTTTTCCTTGGAGATGAATAGATTATCAGTAGGGGTGATACCGTGAGAACAAACGAATGCCCTGTTCCCTGACAGTCATTTTGCTGCAGTGTTGTTAGCATTCACTGCTGATCCTTGCCGAAAATCAGTGACTACATTGGGAGGTGCAGAATGTTCACTCCTGCCTCTAACATCCTGTCTACGTTTGTAACTGGCGTTCATCGATAAAAAAAAGAGCTTTCCCTTTGTTTTTTAAAGGGCTGAAACTCTTAACCTAGAAATTGTATGCAGGGTGTGTGTGTATGTGAGAGAGACAGATGGGTGAGGGAGAGAGAGAGAAAAGAAAGGGGCATTTTCCTGTGCAGAGGTTCTGTAACTTTCTTACCCTATCGTATCAACGGGTCCTGTGATGTCAAAAGTAACTTAGTTCCGGTGCTCATCCGGGCATGCTAAGCTCAGCCTCTGGCTGGGTGACTAAGGATGGGGTTCCCTCCACCCTGCAGATGTGGGAGCACGTGCAGTCCCTGGGTGCCTAGGGGGTGTATCAGTCCTTCTTTGACCTTGTGGTAACATGGTTAGTGTTACTACCTCACCTTTATTCATGAAATATTCAACAAGCACTAATAGTGTGCTCGGCTTGGCTCAGGGCATGCAGAGATGAATGAGACCCATCCCAGCCCTCGAGGAACTCACTGCCATATTGATAGATGTGTCAAGAGATAAAGTCCCAGGTTATCTGTAAAGATGGGCGGGCAGGCTAAGGAAGCGTAAGCCGGCAGCGGCCGCGTATTTGGTTCTGAAGGGCTGGGAGCTGGCAAGGGCGTATATGGTTTTTTCCTGCCCCCTCTGGCCCTGGGGCTGCTGGAAGGGTGAGCTGTGCTACTGGGGGGGAGCCTTTCTTCCCGAGCCTTCCCCTGATCTTGATACTCAAGAAGTGAGCACGGGGCCAGGGCAGGTGCAGCATCAGATAACCTAGGTGCGCTCGGGTTTCTCCCAGCTGCCGGGGCTCGTGCCACCCGAGATGGCTGGGCCCTCCCCGCTGGGGCACCTCCCGAGGCCAGCGCAGAGGGCCTGGACGGGAGCCAGAGCCCAGTGCAGGCAGCACAGATCACCTTCGGTGACTCAGCCTCGTCCCACCCTCAGCAGCTGAATCAGAATCTCTGGGAGGTGGAGCCCAGGCAGCTAGCTTTCAAAATGCTTCCTAAGCAGCTCTAATGAGCAGGCCAGTTTGGGAAGCCCTGACATCTGCCTTCCATCCTGAGGGGCTGAGGTCAGGAGGACCAAGGGGACAGAGCTACTTTTTGACATGACACCGTGGAGTGGGGCCCCTCCCTCTGCGTCCCGGGCCTTCCGTGGCTCATTCATCAGAGGGGTTCTTCTCACTTGGGAGGTTTTGGTTGTCATCTTTTCACCCGCCCTGCTGAAAGGACAGGAACACAAATAAAAGGGGACAAGAAGCCACTTTGGGGACAAAGTGATGAGAGGAGCTGGGGAAATGGAATATGTGAGTGTGTGGTTACAACACGAAGGACCAAGCCTTCCACGTGCAAGAACATTACAATTTTAAGCCTTAAACTGAGTCATCCCCATCCCCCACCAGGCAGTGTGAAGTAGGCAGGACAACTATTTTATTTTATTTTATTTTATTATTACCATTTTTTTAAAGTAGGCTCTACACCCAACGTGGGGCTCGACCTCAAGACCCCAACATCGAGAGCCACATGCTCTGCTGACTGAGCCAGCCACGTGCCCCTGGGGCAGCTATTTTAATTTCCATTTTACACTTGGGGACATGGAGATTCTTTTTTTTTTTTTTAAAGATTTTTTATTTATTTATCTGAGAGAGAGAATGGGAGACAGAGAGCATGAGAGGGGGAGGATCAGAGGGAGAAGCAGACTCCCCGC
>NC_138383.1:22838622-22858014 GCF_054177405.1 Leptonychotes weddellii
CATCCAGAACTTTCTGTTACATCGTCATTTTATAACAGGTCGGTTAACCTGTCTCTTAAATTAGGCAGATTTCTGACCGCCTTCTGGCCTCTCACCCTCAGGCTTGAAGCTGCTGTATCTGCCCAGTGCCAGGTAGCTGGACTTGGTATCTCTGTTTTCCCTCCCGAAGAGGCTCCAGCGGTTAAACCATCCACTTCCTGGGACAGGACTACATGCTGCAAAGAAAAGGACTTGAAATAATAGGATTGCTGTAGAATCAGTGTTTGTGGCCCCCATGCCCAAGAATTCATACCTGGAAACCGAATCCCCAAGGTGATGATATTAGGAGGTGGGACCTTTGGGCGGTGACTAGGTCATGGGGGTGGAGCCTTAGTGCCTTTCTAAAAGAGGCCCCAGAGGACCCCTGGTCCCTTCCACCACATGAGGACATGGAGAGAAGATGGACGTCTGCAAACCAGGAAGTGGACCCTCAGCAGACCCCAGATCTGCCGGCACCTTGATCTTGGACTTCCCCGTCTCCAGAACTGAGAAATAAATGGTTATTGTTTAAGCCACCCGGTCTATGGTGTTTTTGTTACAGCAGCCCAAACGGACTAAGACAAGGGGGAAATAACCTGCCTGGTAGATTGTATTAATTGTTCAAAATGTCTACTAGCCCTCCTCGAATGCCCCTCCCTGAGCACCCTCGGGAGAGGATATGCCTGCCCTGTTGGACCTGGGCAGGGCCATGACAGTGGCCTGGCACCATCTGTAAGAGCCCACGGGTGGGCCACTGTCTCCTCCCTCAGCCACAGAGGCCTGACATGTTCAGGTAGAGACAGTCAGTCAGTCTGGGGCCCGGAGTGAAGATGGGGGCAGAGGAGCGGCTGACCACAACAGACAAGCAGGAGTGAGAAATTACCATTTGTTGGAAACTGGTAGGTTTTCAGGGTGTCACTGCAGCGTAATTGAGACCTCCCTGGCTGATACAGTCTATAATCCCACCATTCAAAGATGAATCACCGCCAGGATTCCGGTATGTAACTGTAGAAATTCTTACATGCAAATGAGCATATTTACACACAGTCTTACAAAAATGGGATCATCTAGCTCTTGCTGTGGAGCCTTCTCGTACCTAATATGTGGTGAGTGTCTTTCCACGTCAGATTTGTGTCTGTACTCTGTGTAGCTCCATAGGATACCACTGCATGGTTATGCCAAAATTTGGTTTCTAGTTCCTTTTTGGTGAAACTGGAGGTTTAAATGTTATTTTTATATGCTCCATGAGGAACGTCTTAGGTAAATATTTTTACACCCTGGCTTGACCATTTCCTTAGGTTTAGGATAAGTCCTAAGAAGTGGGATTGCTGACTCTGAGGATATGCACATCCTTTGGATACACAGTGCCAAACTACCCGCCAGGAAGCCTGCCTGGATCCCCCTCTGGCCAGCTCACTAGTGCTCATTTCTCTGTAATCTCGTCAATAGCAAGCATGATCAACTTAGCCAGATGATCCCAATCCAAAGAGCACTCAATCCTTTATGATCAACTAATGGACTGCCTTCCTAACTTTGGCAACTCTTCCATCCACCTGATCCCTCTCAAGTCAGGGAGCCAAGTGGGCACAACCTCTGGGACCACCCAGGTAGAAGGCCAAGCAGGAACTGTTGCCCTGTATTCTAGATCCCCTCTGGATTTCTCTTATGCGGAGCTCCTCCCTCCTATCTTCCTCTCCCTGCTTCCCCGTCTTTTCCTAAGGGGATTTTTAAAGCCACTTTAAAAAAAAATTATTACACAAACAACATTATGGAAACATTAGAATTCTAAATGAAAAAGAAAAAAAAAACACAACTCCCCACCAATCAGTGGTCCCAACAAATTCGGTGGTTTTTATTGGCCTGTGTGCCCTTGCAGTCCTCATCCAAATGCATGCAAGATTTTTGCCCAGCTGGGCTCCAGCACAGATCTCATTTTGCATCTGCGCCTTTGGCCACTAGTTGGGTCAGAAGCATTGTTCCATGTTGTTACATGGTTGTCCTCTGTCTCATTTTGTTGCACAATGTTCCAGTGGGTGAATAATTTAGTAATTATTACCCTGATGTAAGTCACTTAAGTGGTTACCCGTTTTCCTCTACTATAAATCATGCTGCGGCACATGCTTTTGTGCATTTAGCTTCTTCCTTCATTGCAATTATTTCCTCAGGTCAATCCCCAAGAATGAGAGAGTTTAGGTTAAAGGATGGTGGGAGTGCTCAAATAATACTTGGTATAAAATGTTACAGTTTTCCAGAAGATTTTTCTTCTTTTCTTTTCCTGCTCAAAAAATAATGCTCTTTTTCAACCGTAGAGAGGAAAGCAAAAATTCTACTACCCAGAAGTTACCACTACTAACATTTGGACAACCGTCCCTCCAGACGTCCCTTGATGCATACGTATGCATATAGATGTAGAAATAAAAATAATTTCTCACCAAAGGGATCATATTCATGTGCCAATTTAGCAAGCTGTTTTTTTACTCAACAACATGTCCTGGGTTTTTTCACTGGTTCTGCCAGCCACAGTGCCCAAGGGCTATATAGCATTCTGTAGTAGTCATAGCTGGGAGCCGGGTGCAGTGCCAAGAGTGTTATCTGCATTAGCTCATTTAAGCTCCACACCAACCCAGTGAGATAAGTTCTATTATTATCATGCCCATTTTATAGATGAGGGAACAGGCTCAGGGAGTTAATTGACCGCCCAGGGTCACCTAGGTAGGAAGTGGTGGGGCTAGCACTCAGTTTGCATTCTCGGGGGCTCCGAAACAGATGTGTATATAAATAACACATGAATACATTCTTACTGTAAAAAGTAATAATCCTACGAGCAGTACCATAGCATAGAAAGTAAAGTGTGAAAGTCCCCCTTTACACTCCACAAAGGTTTGACATCAATTAAGTTTAGGTTCAAGTGCAGATGACAGAAAACCAAAGTAACATAAGCTTAAGGAAATGAATATATTTCTTTTTCTTCCGTATAGAAGAGATCTGGACAGAGCATTTCAGGGCTGGTACGGTGGGCTTGTGATCTCTGGTCATGAAGAACCCAAGCTTCTAACTTTGTGCTCTACTCAGTTCCTAACTTCCATCCCTTAAAGGCTCCACATGGTCTAATAAGGTCCCTGGAGTTCCAGCCATCATGTCTGCATTCCAGGCAATAGAAAGCGGGGAGGGTGAAGGAGCAATGGTGTTTCCTCCAGCTGAATCAGCCCCCTCTAAAGAGCTTCCTCCAAAGTCCCCCTGCCCCATGACCTCGGCTTGCTTCTAATTGGCCACCCTTATGCACAAAGGCTGGGAAGTGTGATTTTTAAACTGAGCATGTTGCTGCTTCCCACCATCCCCCATAATAGAAGGGCTTGGTTAATTTAGAAAACTGAGGGGGGGGTGCCGGATAGATATTAAGAGGCAGTCAGACAGCTCTACCACCATGTGTATCCTTCCCTGTACCTTTTCTACAAATTTTTATATATATGTGTGTGTGTATATATGTATATATATGTATATGTATATATGTATATATACATATATATAAATATAGTTTTAAAATATTGTGTAAATGGTACCTTGTTTTAGTTCACATATTAAAGTTTCCCAACCAGATTAAACATTTTCTATTAATTAATTTATTAATTAATAATAAAATTTCTAAAATTTATTTACTAATTATTGTGTTGTATGCATATTTCCTGATCGAGTTGAATGAACTGTCTAGATAGAATAAACTAGAACAGAATAGATATTATAACTATGTCGACTTTTTGTCTTATTTGCTGTCAGAATTGCTTCCAGTATACCATCCTTTTATCCAGTATACCCATCCTCTCTCTCCTTATTTTTGGAAACAAGTTTTCTAGACCTGTCAGATATTTACATATTGAGTCCATCTTTTTCCCTGCGACTTTTCTGTCAGTTCCAGGCACCAGAGAGGGGGTCAATTTCCAAGTTGTCTGCTCCCGCCAGGAGACACAGTCTAATGTTGGTGGCTAGGCCCACCTGGGTCCGAATCTCCACTCTGCTGCTTCCTGCCTGCATGACTAGAGGCAGGTCAGTTCCTTCATCTGAGATCTAGTGTTTCGTGACGGGATGTAGTGAAGGGGTTAGACCATCCCCGGCTTATCAAAGCTGGCTCTGCGTCAGAACCACCAGATGGGTGGTAAAATGCACCTTCCTGGGCCCCTCTGAGATTTACAGAATCCAAATCTCTGTATCCAGGAATCTGTATTATTTATTTATTTATTTAAAACTTGGGTTTCACCACATTTTTTTTTTTTTAAGCATTTTACCTATTAGAGAGAGAGAACAGGAGCAGGGGGAAGGGCAGAGGGGTAAGCAGAAGCAGACACTGCGCTGAGCAGGGAGCCTGACATGGGGCTTGATCCCAGGACCCTGGGATCATGATCTGAGCCGAAGGCAGACACTTAACGACTGAGCCACCCAGGCGCCCCCAGGGCTCTGTATTTTTAAATGCTCCCCGGGTGAATCTGATGCGCAGACATACTTCAGGACCACTGGGCCAGCCCATGTCCGAGATCGCTTCCTGCACCGCGGTCTGAGTAGGGAGTTGGGTTGGGGGCTGCAGCCGCCCTTGGCTACAGTCACTGCTGCAGCCAGCAGGTCTTGCCTCTTCCTCTTGCATCAACAGCTCCCATTTCACATCCAGCCTGATCAGCAGCCCCTTCTCCCTACTTTGGGGCAGGGGATGGTAAGATGGTAGTCAGGCTCCTGGGATGTGGCCTGAGTGGCTCTCATAGCAATGCCCCTGGGAGGAAGCCAGTGTCACTTACTAGCTGGGTGACCTGAATTAAGCCACTCTGTGAGTTTCCATTTCCTCACGTCTGAAGGCAGGACTGTGCCTTTTTCAAGGTTATTATAAGGTTGTCAATGATGGATGGTTGGGTGGATGGATGGATGGATGGATGGATGGATGGATGGATAGGAAGAGCCCTAGTATAATTCCTGGCAAAAATGCACATTTGACAAATGCAGTAGTTATTACTATTAGCGTTTTCATTGTGATTTACAGTGCCCGGGGCATGCTAGCTCTAAGGAAGACAGGTCCTAAACAGGAATTCCTGGTGCCTGACAAGGCCTTGCCAGTAGGTAGCCTTGGAAACATTTTCCTCCCATCCCACTGTAGAACTTGCCACCTCCCCGGTGGCTGGGAGGGCGTGTGCCACAGGCAGAGTGACAGCCTCCAGGCAGCATCACCCATACTTTTTATACCAGTGTTCCTTGCTCTTCCCCAGCAGGTGAGACAGGAATGGCCCCATTCTTCAGGTGGCTGAGCTATGTAGGCAGGGATACGCTCCTGCCTCCCAGACCCCTGACACCTGGGGCGCACTCCCAGAGTGTGCCTTGCCTTTGCTCCCACCTCCTGATTAGTAGGTCTCTCGTGGTGCCCATTGACCCTCATTCTTCCCTAGACTTTGGGCCTCCTTACCTCCATGCCTACTGTTCCTGACTCAGCCTGGGGCTTCTATTGAACTTGACCAACTTACACAGGCCTCACTTTCTTTGATGACCTTTCTTATTGTGATCAAGACCCCAGTAAGAGGCCAAATGCCTTTCTGAGGCTCTTGGAAGCACCGATGGGGAATAAGGTGGGCAAGGTCTCGGCTCCTGGAGGCTGCTTTAGATCACTGAGGAAGCAAATGCCCTTCCTCCAGGTGCCCCCCCTCCCCGACTCACCCTTCAGGGTAATTCATGAACAATACAAACGAGCGATGTAAACTGTCGAGCAGGCAACCCTAATCTTGAACAAAGTCTGAAGGTCCAGGGACAATTTAACGGTCCTACTCATGCACCCCCAGCTTGAGCACAGCGTGAATGGTTCCCTTCTTGGGCCCTGGTGTGTGAAAGCTTCAGATCCCAGCTCTGTCGCCTGTTCGAAGCTTAATCTCAAGCAAGGGACTTTACCTTTCTGTGCCTCAGTTTCTTCATCTGTAAAATGGGGACGCTAATAAGATTCTCCACCTCATTTGATTATTGTAAACATTCAAGAAGTTAGCATACATAACTAAAACAACCAGAGAAAAACATATAAGTTGGATTTCATCAAATTAAAATTTTTTGTGTGTCGAAGGACGCCGTCAAGAAAGTGAAAGGAAAACCCACAGAAGGGAAGAAAGTATTTGCAAATCATACATCTGACCAGGATTTGACATCCAGCGTATATAATTCCTATAATTCAACAACAAAAAAGACAACCCAATTAAAAAGCAGGCAAAGGATGAAAATAGCCTTTTCTCCAAAGAAGATATACAAATGGCCAATAAGTACATGAAAAGCTGCTTGACATCATCATAGCCGTTAAAGGAAATGCCAATCAAAACCACTGTGAGATGCCGCCTCACATCCACAAGGATAGTCATAATTATTTTTGGAAAAGGAAATAACAAGTGTTGGTGAGTTTGTGGAGAAACTGGAACCCTCATACCCAGTTGGTGGGAATGTAAAATGGTGTATCTCATCGAGAACAAAAAGGTTTGTTTCCTCAAAAAGTTAAATATAGAGCTACCACAGGACCCAGCAATTCCACTCCTGGGCATGTATCTAAGAGAGCTGAAAACAAGTTCACACAAGCTCGTACACAAATGTTTGCAGCAGCATTATTCACAATAGCCACAAAGTGGAAGCAACCCAAATGCCCATCAACTAATGAATGGGTAAATAAAATGTGGTACGTCCATACAGTGAATATTATTTGCCAATAAAAAGAGATGACATGTGGATACGTACTACATGGATGAACCTTGATAATATCATGCTAAGTGAAGGAAACCAGACACAAAAGGCCACATACTGTATGATTTCATATATATGAAATGTCCAGAATAGGCACATCCATAGAGATGGAAAGTAGATGTTTGCCAGGGATGGAGGGTGGGGGGGGGGGTGGTCAAAGAGTGGCTGCTAATGGATACATGGTTTCTTTCCAGGGTGACAGAAGTATTCTGGAACTAGATAGTGGTGATGGTTGCATAACCTTATGAATATAGTAAAAACCACTGAATTGTACACTTTAAATTGTGAACTCTTTTTTTTTTTTTTTAAGATTTTATTTTTCTGTGGGGGGCCTGGGTGGCTCAGCCGGCTAAGCATCCAACTCTTGGTTTCAGCTCAGGTCATGATTTCAGGGTCGTGAGATTAAGCCTCCAGTTGGGCCCCGAGCTCATTGGGGCGTCTGCTTGAGATTCTCTCTCTCCCTCTCCCTCTGCCCCTCCTCCCCCGCTCTCTCTCTCTCTCAAATAAATAAATAAATAAATAAATAAATAAATAAATAAATAAAAAAGAGAGAGAGATTTTGGGGCACCTGGGTGGCTTGGTCGGTTAAGCGTCTGCCTTTGGCTCAGGTCATGATCCTGGAGTCCTGGGATCGAGCCCCGCAGCAGGCTCCCTGCTCAGCAGGGGAGTCTGCTTCTTCCTCTCCCTCTGCCCCTTCCCCCTTGTGCTCTTTCGCTTGCTCTCTCTCTCTCTCTCAAGTAAATAAATAATATCTTAAAAAAAAAAAAAAGATTTTACATTCCTTCGAGGGATCTCTATGCCCAATGTGGGGCCCGAACTCACAACGCTGAGATCAAGAGTCACATGCCCCACTGACTGAGCCAGCCGGACGCCCCTTAATGGTGAACTCTATGTTATGTGAAGTGTCATGTGAATTTTATCTCAATTTTTTAAAAAAAGTCAGTACAGCTGAAGTACTTAGAAGGCTACCCAGGCCCTGTGAGCCCTCAGGGAGTTTAGTTGCCATTTAGCTTAAACTCCATGGGACTTGTAGGGTGGTCCAGATCGAGCTGATAAAAAAAAATTCCTAAAAGGCATGTGACCTTTAGAGATTGAATTCACATACTTAATATATGTTAAATCATTTCTTGGGACACCTGGTGGCTCAGTCGGTTAAACATCTGACTCTTGATTTTGGCTCAGGTCATGATCTCAGGGTCCTGGGATTGAGCTCTGTGTATCGGGCTCCCCGCTCAGCGGGAGGTCAGCTTGTCCCCCTCCCCCTCAGCCCCTCCCCCTGCTCATGTGCTCTCTCTCTCTTAAATGAATAAAATCTTAAAAAAAAAATAAAAAGCATTTCTTGGCATACAGTTTCTTCTTCCACTTATTTTTGTACTCAGTTTCGATTTTACATACTTTAAACACACGTTTATGTATACATATAATAGAAACATTTATTTGCGGGGTGTTTTAAAATTTGATTTTCATGGTGTGCTTGGCTGGCTCAGTCAGTACAGCATGTGACTCTTGGTCTTGGGGTCATCAGTTCAAGTCCCACGCTTGGGCATGGAGATTACTTTAAAAAAATAAAATTTGATTTTCATGACCATTTCAGATATTTTTAAGATATGAGATGGGCTTCCAAGGCTCAGGCTGCATTTGTTTTTGAAGGCTCCATTGAGTTGTAGGTCCAGGGCTGCTTTGTGGCTTAGCCAGTCTGCTCAAGGCCAGGCCCTTCACTCTATCGCTTACAAGCTATGTGACCTGGGACAAGACTAAGGTTGCCAGATTTAAAGCAAATAAAAATACAGACACTGAGTTACATTTGAATTTCAGATAAAACAATACATTTTTAGTGTATGTTCCAAGTATTGCATGGGGCATACTTATACTAAAAAATATGTGTATGTATTTGGTTTTTTTAAAAAGACTTTATTTATTTGAGAGAGAGAGAGAGCACAAGTGGGGTGAAGGGCAGAGGGAGAAGCAGACTCCTCGCTGAGCAGGGAGCCTGATGCAGGACTCAATCCCAGGACCCTGGGATCATGACCTCAGCCAAAGGCAGACGCTTAACCGACTGAGTCACCCAGGTGCCCTGTATATATTTGTTTTATCTGAAATTCTAGTTTAACTGGGCATTCTGTATTTTCTCTAGCAACCTTGAACTTGACCCTTATTACCTGTGAAAGGAAAGAGTTTTTTAATAGAATCCTATTTAATTCTTACAACTCCCTGTTCTTGCCACAGAACAGAACGGCTCTGAGAGGTTAAGTGACCTAGCTCAAGGTCACCCAGCCAGAAAATTACTGAGCTGGGATTTGAATTTGGTTGTGTGGAATTTGGATGCTCTGCTAAAATGGAACTCAAGATCAATAAGCCATGATCCACTTAGTGATAACATGGGAGTCATGAACTAACTTAGGAATGACAGAAGTTTTCATTGACAGAAGAATATATTTTTTTAAGATTTTATTTATTTATTTGACAGAGAGAGAGCAGAAGTAGGCAGAGGGAGAGGGAGAAGCAAGCTCCCCGCTGAGCAAGGAGCCTCTCACGGGGCTCGATCCCAGGACCCCGGGATCATGACCCAAGCCGAAGGCAGCTGCTTAACCAACTGAGCCACCCAGGTGCCCGAACAGAAGAAGAATATTGAAAAAGAGTATTAGAGAATCAAATTTGAGGCAGTGTCTATATGAATCTCCTACTGCACCATAACACATTGCCACAAACTTGGTGACTCAAACAACACAAATTTCATATCTTACGGTCCCGGAGGTCACAAGTCGGAAATGGCTAAAATCCAGGTGTCCACAGAGCTGTGTTCCTCCTGGGGCTCTAGGAAAGAAGCTGCTCCTTGGCTTTTCCAGCGACTAAAGGCTGTGGCGTCTCTTGGCTCGTGGCCACATCGTTCCGACCCTGCCTCCTGCCATCATCTTCTCTGACTCTCACCCCCCGGCCTCTCTCTTATAAGGACCTGGTGATTACACTGGGCCCATGGGATAATCCAGGGGAATCTCCCCTTCTCTCCCCTTCTGCAAATCACATCTGCGAAGTCCTTTTTTGCTGTGTTAAGGTGACAAATTCACAGCTTCTGGTGATGAGGATGTGGAAATCTTTGGGGAGCCATCGTTCTGCCTACTGCACAGTCTAAGAGAGAAATGAGTGGATTGGCGTGCTCTGGGCCTTGACTACAGTCCCTTTCCTCTGCAGTTTTCAGAGGACTTACAGACAGCGTACTTTTGTTCTTCTCCCTGCACTGATCCTGGGAAGTGGATGAAGGAGGGCAGCATGGAGCCCATTCTGAAAGGGAAGCCGAGGAGGGGAGGCCCAGTGCCTGAGTCACACAGCCAGAGAGAGACTCGGGCCCAGAACCTTTCATCAGCATCTTCTCTCCCAGGTCCAGGCCATGCGCCACTAGAACAGTGTTCTCACTGGTGGTCCGGGGCAACTCCTCAGGTAACCCACAATCTAGTAGAGGAAGCCCTCAAGGTGAGCCAGCTCCCTCAGCCCTGATTCTCCCCTCAGCAGGTGGCCTTCTCCAGACCAGGACAAGGAGGGAGGGAGCGAGAGAGGGAAGGAGCAGGCAGAGAACCTCCAACCTCAGCACGGAGCCCCAGACCTCGATGTCCGTTCACCTCGGGCATGTCCTTGACAGCAGTCCAGGCAGATGGTCCCAGCGATTTCCACACCAGAGGCAAGCTCTGGTTCTTAGAAAAGTCTTACAGCAAACTTCCCGGGAATGTCACTGTGGTTTATGGCTTTGCCTTTGAGTGCTGCTGGACAGGGGGCCAGGCTCTCTCGCTGCCCCACAGATGTTGGAAGGCAGCTACCGGGAACCTACTGATGCTTCTCCAGGCTTCCCTCCAGCCCCACCCACTGTCGAGGGCTTACATGTGCCAGACACCATCCAGGAACGGGGATACAGCTGCGAGTCTGACTGGCAAAGTGCCGGCTCCCCTGGCCCTCCCGCCTCGGTGGGGGCAGACCAACAGACTGTACAGAAGGATGGGGTAAGGATTCTGAGGATAGCGAAACAGGATGAGACGACAGAGGGAGACAGCAACTCGGGGGCCAGGGCTGTCCCCACTCCAAAGAGGAGAGAGATGGTTTAGGAAGGGCCACTTTGAGATGCAAATCCGAGGTTTACCCCAGAGCTCCTTGCTCCTCACCCCTACTCTGTGCAGCCTCCTAAAAGTCTCCCCTTGTGTCCTTCTCCAGGGAGACTAAGGGCACTTTGAGCCTGGGGGTGGTGTCCGGAGTCTGTGCATCATCCCTGAGGCTGCAGTCAGTCCCTCCTGGGGACAGAGTCAGGCTGTGACCTGACTTCAGGGCCCCGAAGGAGCTAAGATGGCAGCTGAGCGCTAGCTGAGCCACGTTTGGTGAGGCTAGTAGTGTGATTTGTTGTTTCAGAGGGCGGCGGCTGGCCGAGAGGGGAGTGAGCCAGGTGTGTCTGTGGAGGAGAGGCTGAGGCAGTGGCCTGACCTGGGGGGAGAGAGCCGGAGGTGAGGGTGGGTAGTAAGATGTGAGGGGCTGGAGAACAGGCTGCCCCCCGCCCCCTTGGGCCTTGGGAGGGTGGCTGTCCCTGGGAGGGGACGGTGCAGCCTGTGGAGGAAACCGTTTCTATTTCGGGAGGCTGTTTAGCCTCTGCAAAGAGTGGCTGATGACATGCCCGGCACCTGGCTGGGTGGAAATAAACTGAGACATAAGGCAGTAATTGAACTTGTGCCCTCTGTCAACCCAGCCACCGCCTCCTCCCTGGGCTCCAGAAGGTTGCTGGGGGCTGGGGGCGGGGGGGCGGGGGGGATGCTCCAACTAAATGATGCTGGTCCCTGCCCCGCCCTCCACCCCCAGAGCTTTCTCCTATTGGGTCCTCAGCTCCTGCCGTGTCCCCGCAAGGAGAGCCTGCCGCCTGACCTGCCTGTTGCCTTCTTACCTTCAGCAGCCCACCTCAAATGAAACCTCCTCCAGGAAGGCTCCCCTGATACGCATGCTGCTGTTCCCAGGTTGTGATTAATCACTATCCCCTGAGCACATACATTAGAGTTGGAAATCCACTTTGAGATGACTCAGCTCTGTGTCTAAGGCGAACTGACCTCAGCCCACCCCAGAGACACATGAGTGAAGTCCAGGGAGTCCCTGGAATTGAATGCAAAATCATGCGCAAAATCAAATGCACAGATGGTGGATAAACAGAATGTGGTAGAGCACACTGGGGAATATTATTCGGCGGTAGAAAGGACTGGAGCACTGACGCGTGCTACGACATGGATGAGCCCAGAAAACATTATGCTGAGTGAAAGCAGGCCAACACAAGAGGCCCAATAGTGTGTGAATAGGCAAAACAATAAAGTCAGGAAGGAGATCAGAGGTTGCCTGGGGCTCAGGAGAGAGGGGAATGGGGAGTAATTGCTTGGTGGGTACAAGGTTTCTTTTTGGGATGCTGAAAAAGTTCTAGAACCAGATATTGGTGATGGTTGCACAACCTTGTGGGTGCACTAAATGCCTCTGAATTGCTTTTATTAAAATAGTCAAGGTTACATGTATTTTACCATAATAATTTTTTAAAAATCCAAATGCACACATTAGGGGAGAAACTTCTAGTTTTGCTTAGATTTTCCAAAGGTTAAGCAGCTCTGATCTGGTCTGACACCTTCATGAAGCAGATGGTGAAACTGAAGCACAGAGAGGGGACGGGACCTGTCCAAGGCCACTCAGGCGACAGCAGCAGAGCCCCAGCCAAGTTGTGTACCCGCCTAACCAAGCACCTCTCCCACCCCCTTCTTCCGTCGTCCTTTAGCCTCTGCGGAACCCTCCCTGAATCGCCCCCAGGCCTCTATCCTCCTCCTCGCCAGGCTACCCACAAGCTGTGCAAGCTCCCGAACTTAAAAGGTCTTCCAGAAGCTGGGCTCTTGGAATGAGTTTCATGAGCATTTGTCTTTAGCTCTAGAGTGGACTCTGAGCACCCAGAGAACTGTTTTTTATTTTCCTCCATATGTCACAGAGCTCCAGGTTTCTTTCTTCAAGAAAGAACTCACTGTTCACCTGCAAGGAGTGCAGTTAGCAGACAGCCTCTGAGGAACATTCTTTGCCCCAGAGGTCCACCACTTTGTTGGATATGCAAAACAGTCTGAGGCTCTCCCAGCCCAGGCTCTCTCCTGCTCCCCCGCCCTTCATCTTTCATAGGCCCTACCACACCCCCACTCCTCCAGGCAATAAACATCTTGCACTCCTACCCCCATCTCAGTGTCTGCTTCCTGGCCAGCCCAGATGACGCAGTGATCAGCTTGGTGTATCATAGGTGCTCCATAAATGTTCATGGAGTGAACTGAACTGATGACTCCCTGGGAGGGCTGGGGTGGTGGTGGAAGGAAGCCGGTGCTTGGGCCTCTGAGAGCAAAAGAGAGGCTGCCCACGGAGGATGTCTCAGTCATAAGAGGAGTGACCATGTAGGGGGCATGAAGAGACTGTGCCCCCTAGGAGAGGCCCAGTAATGAGGAAAACACAGGGAGCCCGGAGACTAACCAAGCATCCTCCCTACTTCCTCCCCTGTCTAGGGTAGACTGCAGCAAAGCTCGGACCTGGCCCAGAGGACAGGGCGAAAAGAGTCCTGGCCTTGGATTTGGGAGAACCAGGTTCAAATTGTACTTCTTGCTAAGTCAGGTGATTTTATATCCCCTTCTTCTGTAGACCTGTTTTTTCATCTGTAAAATGGGTATAGAGTGCATCTCCCCAACCCTAGCATCATTTTGAGAACTGACTGGGAAGATTCTACAGCTTCCGGAGGGCCCTGTAGGGAGTAGTTTAAATGCATACTCTCAGTTAATCCTTACAGTGGCCTGTGTGAGAGGCATTATGACCATTTTATAAGTGAGAAAAGAGTGGCTCAGAGAGGTCAAGGGGCTGGTCCAAGAACACACAGCTAGGAAGTAGGAAGTCTGGCTCTAAACCCCCTTTATTACTCCACACAGTTTGAGTGACTACTATGTGCTAAACTTGGGTTAGGGTGGGGACAAGTGACAGGTCTGCCATGTTCCTATGGAGTTTACATTCTCACAACGAACTCGACAACGGGCAGCCCCCTCAACAAACAGGGTAACTCGAGAATGCATTAGGGCTCTAGGAAAAAAATAAACTGGGTGCAATTATAAAGTTGAGACCACAGAGGAGCTACTTTAAATTCAGGGGTCAAGGGGCGCCTGGGTGGCTCAGTCGTTAAGCATCTGCCTTCGGCTCAGGTCATGATCTCAGGGTCCTGGGATCGAGCCCCGCATCGGGCTCCCTGCTCCGCGGGAAGCCTGCTTCTCCCTCTCCCCCTCCCCCTGCTTGTGTTCCCTCTCTCGCTGTGTCTCTCTCTGTCAAATAAATAAATAAAATCTTAAAAAAAAAAATAAAAAATAAAAAATAAATTCAGGGGTCAAGGGCAGCATCTCCAAGGGCTGAAACCAGCATTATGAGAAGGGCCCAAGTCGGGTAAAAGCCTGATGTATTTGGGAAGTGACGGAAGGCCTGTGGCGAGCGCGGGCGGTGGGGGAGGACACAGGTGGCCGGAGGGGACAGGCAGGGGCCACCAGGTCACTGAAACCCACGGGAAGCCACGCAGGGGGTTTCGGCATGGCGTGAAAGGAACGATCGGGCCGCGGCTGTCTGAAGGCGCAGACCGAAGGCCAGAGCCGGGGCCGCCCGGACCCGGTCCTCCCGCCCATCTCTCCCGAGCTGGGGGGCCTCGCCCCGCCCCCGCTGGCCGCTGACGTCACGGCGCTCGCCGGCGCCCCCTGTGACGTCACGCCCCCGGCCGAGCGCTGTGCTCGGGATCCGCGCGCCGGAGGAGCGGCTCGCGGCGGGCGCGTGGGCGTGGCCGGATGAAAAAGATGGCTGCCAAGCAGTCTCCGCCCAAGTTAATCGGTGGGTGCGCGCCCCCGCGCGGGACGGTGGTTGCTATGGACGCGTTGGCGGCCGCTGGCGGGAGGGCACGCGCGCGGGGTCTGCGGGGTGCCGCACAGCCTCTTTATCCCAGGTCCCCGCGGCGCAGGGCCACGCTCACAGCCCGGGCGACACCATGAAGTCTCTAAAGAAGGAGTCCCGCCTCAGAATACCTGCAAACAAATTCTTGGAGGCCGCAGAAGTCATTAAAGGTTGGCGCTGGCTCCTTGGGAACTCAGGAGAAGCCGACAGGGGCTGGGGTTCTTGGATGGGACTCACGACACGGGGCCTGGAGGACGGGGGTGACACCAGGATGGAGGTAAAGATCACGGGGGAATGGGGTACGGAACAAGGCGTACCCCATACCTCAGGGATGATGTACAAGGCAGCGACCCCCGAAAGGGAGAGGGTCCAGTGCACTGGGCCTTCGGGATGGGGACATAGGAAGACTGACAGAGGCCTCAGGGATCAACTGCTGGGGAGATGGCCTTGGGCAGGAAGGCATAGGAGACTTCTACCTCTAACCATAGCGTAGGGTGGGACTCTGAAGGCAAGCGCCCTCCACTGGGTGGGTTGCAGAAGGGTCGGGAAAGAGTTTCAGAAGGGTCAGGACCGGAGCCCTTGGGAAAAGAAATTCAGGAAAGAATGCAAGAAACATGTTGAGGCGGTGGAACCAACACCTCGGGGGGATTCTGTGAGGGTGACCACCTAAGAGGCCCGCTGGAAAACCCCAGGAGTAAGGCCTAACTTGGCCAGTTCTGTTCCCCACCACGTATATCCTTTCCAGATGGATGACACCTGTCCCACTTGTTTAACCTGGAGCCCGTTGCAGACATGACTACTTCCTGGCCACCTCCGCTACCCTCTGGTTGCAGGTGGCAGAGTCCCAGGGTGTCTGACTGCAGACTGACCCCCGTGGACGTGTTCCCCTTTGCAGCTCACCCCCTGTCTCCATTTTTTGCTGTTTCCATTTGTTGAGGGCCTGCTGTGTGTGGGCACCGTGCTGGGCAGCAACGGTGTCAGTATTCACTGTGTCACCCCAGCCCACAAGAAACAGAGTCTAGTGAACTACCAGAAGGGGAACCAGACAAATATCAATGCTGTGATACAGGGGTCCCTAAGTGGTTAAGGGGGCTCAGAGCACCTGACCCAGGCCTTAGATGCTAGAATCTGGGGGGAAGGTTTTCTGAAGTAGGTGACATCTGTGGTTGGCCTTCTTCCTCCCCTCCCTGTCCACCCCCCCCCACCCCCCAAAAGGCAGTTTACTTCTCCAGGTCTAGGGAGCAGGGAGCGGCATGAGCTGAAGCATGGAACTAGGACATTGGTGGCCAGGGCAGAGGTGGTGGGTGTGGAGGAGAGGGAGGGAGCCAGGTAGGGCTGCACAGGTAGGCAGGGGCCAGACCAAGCAAGGACTTTACTTGCTAGGTCAGAAAGTCTGGGCATGCTCTTGCAGGCCCTGGGGAGACCCAAAGCCAGCCTCAGAGCAGTGGTGAAAGCTCAGTGTGAGGAGGGGGACAGATCTGCTGGGGCCCCTGGGAGGCCTGCTTAGTTAGTATGGCTGGCTTTAATCCCTCTTCATAGTATGAAAGTCCTCTTTAGGCTGGGTTGAGAGACTGTTTCATGATATAATTTTTTTAAGATTTATTTTTATTTGAGAGAGAGAGAGACTGAGCATGAGCCGGTGGGGGGAGGGGCTGAGGAAGAGGGAGAAGCAGACTCCCTGCTGAGCAGGGAGCCCACCGAGGACATGGGGCTCGATGCCAGGATCCACCCAAGCACCCCTCATGATATAATTCTTAACAGTCGAGAGAGAGAAAAATAGCTGGGCCCTTTTCCCAAGGGCAGTCAAGGGCTTTCCTAGCTATTGCCTCCTGCACACCTAGTTTCTGGATCTTATCAAATTTGAACTTTCTGCTGTAAACAACTCAAGGAAAGATTTATCACTACATATTTATTTTTAAGAAAGGGAAATGTAGTTTGTTAAATAGCCATTTGCGTTGAGAACACGCACTAGGGTGAGGAGGGAAAAAAAAAACAGTGTTTAGCAGGCAAGATGCCTTTCCCCCCCCTTTTCTTCCCACTGATATCTCAGGGGATATCAGTAATGTAGTAGCACAATACTTTTCTCCCCCCCCCCGATATAATACAGCTAATCAACAAATATAATCTCATGCTATGTTTTTCCAGGGTCTCTGAATTACAAGCAAAAAGGCAAGCAAATATTGTGACTCTAAATCTGTTTAGGGACGTGAGCCCTTTTTGACTTCCAGGTTTCTCCCTGATTTTGTTAAGAAACCGGGAAGACTCCCAGCAGTCCCAGATGCCCCTCCCTGATAAGTAAAGCTCAGCCCTGGTAGGGACAGCCTCTCCCTTGGTTCCCCCATGCAATCCTGAAGTCAGAATTTCCCAAAGACCTTGATCAACACTGAAAAAAGATAACGTTAGATAACACAAGAAACAGAAAACACGAGGCCAGGTTTCTTCTCCCTCCAAGGCTTCCCCCTCTTCCCCCACCCCTACCCCATCTGAGCACCTTGCTTCCAGCTACCTGGCCTAGCTCCAGCTGAAATATCACCCCACTGCCCCGTGCAAGGGGGCTGGTCTCTGACCCCCTCACAACTGCCAGGATCAAGGGAGAAATGCCAGCTATGGGGCTTACCAGAAGCCCCACTCAACTTGGGTTTCCAGACCAAACAACAGGAAATGGCTGAGCCTCCATAGGTTTAGAGTAGTGAGACATATCTCGGACCCTGCTGAGTTCTCCCACAGGTCCTCAAATGACCCCCCCCCTCCACAATAGTCCTTCCTCCCTGCTCTTCCCAACAAGCCTCTCCATACCACCACCCTCCCCCGCCCAGCCCCCAGTCCACCTGGCTTACCCTCATTGGATGAATCACTCTGAAATGCTGCTTTTACCAATGCACTCTCCTGGACCAAACTTCCTTCCTGCCAGCAAGAAGACAGATGCTTCAGCCTTACTTTACCAAGCTGTCATGCCCTGATTTTTCTATCATCCCCAATAGCACCCCCACCTCCCCAACAAGCCTCCTGTGTCACCATGCCCACATATGCCATGCTCTGCCCTGCCTCCACCTTTGCTCTGTGACCTCACCTGAAACACCTCTGTTTGCTGCTCTGCCTGTCCGAAGGCTTCCGGTCCTTCAGGGCCTCACTCAGCCTCTGACCCCTGCACCTGCTCTTCTGAACCTTTCTTTACAGCCCTAACCTGTATGATCCACATCCATTTGTTCCTTCTTTGGTGTGTAACCAAACACATTGTCTGTGCCATTAACCCAGGCCCTTATGTGATGCTGGTGTGTGTCAGGGTCTGCTGCAGTTTTCAGGTCCTCAGGGTACTTGGTAAATATTCTCTAGGGTGAGTTGAAGTTTAAAATGTATATATCATTTTTCTAAAGATGTCCTCTTAACTAGAGCACACTCCTCCCTCACTGTATGCTATATCAGAGCTTTGAACTGCATTCAAGATAACCTCAGAAAAACCTCAGAGCAGAGTTTCACGATTTTGGAAACCTTTAGCAATGTTGAAGGTTTATAAATTTACACATGATAATTACACACCCACCAGTAAAAAGCACACATCTGGAGATGTGTAATCCCTTGGAGAGCAGTAGACCCAGCCGAGGTGACAGATGGAGAAAGCAAATGTCCTGGAAAATAGAAATAATTCCAAAGTATTTATTTATGTAAAGTCTATTTATTTATTTATTTATTTATTTAATCAATCAATCAATCAATCAATCCCTACATCCAGTGTGGGGCTTGAACTCATGACCCCGAGATCAAGAGTCACATGTTCCTCCAACTGAGCCAGCCAGGCGCCCAAAATTCCAACATGTGTATAAAAGCAGGCCTTCAGCTGCTACCAGTTCTCTCTTGACCACCAATGTTGGCAACTTTGTGTTGAAGGGAGAGAGGAAGTGGAAATGAAAACCTAAGGCCGTACCCCCACGTATGGCACCGGGTGGGACCAGAACTCGGGGTCAAGCCGGTCGGCCCTGTTGGCGTGCGCGCCGTGTGGTTTAACTGACAGATACTCCTGGGTGTCTGCTGACCCCACTGCTGAGGAGAGGACTCTGACCGATAGGCTGCATTTGGAGTTATGTTGGCATGATTGTGGCTTGGGTTTTTTGGCCACCATGTGGGCATTTCCTAAAAACATTTGATTTGGGTCATCAAAACCGCTGCTTTGATGTTTTAGTGATAAGGCCCCTTACAAATTAGAGCACTGGGAGTAGCAGTGGACAAAGCCAAGTTTTGTTGTTGTTTTTTTTTTAAAGAAAGCATTTAATGTTTTCTTATTTTTTTTTTTATTCTATTTATTCATTTGAGACACAGAGATACAGAGAGAGAGAGAGAGCATGAGCAGGGAGAGAGGCAGAGGTAGAGGGAGAAGCAGGCTCCCCGCTGAGCCAGGAGCCCGATGTGGGGCTCGATCCCAGGACCCTGGGATCATGACCTGAGCCGAAGGCAGACGCTTAACCATCTGAGCCACCCAGGCACCCCGCCAAGTTTTGTTTTAAAGTCCCTGAAGGCAGGACTTCGGCTTTCTTTTGATGATTCTGTCAGGCCTTACGTCCAATCATTCTAAACCAGGGGGCAACAGACAGGAGGACCCTAGGCAGAGCGACAAGATGCATTTGAAACCGTAAACCCATGTCTGTGGGAGGAAGTCAGGGAGGGTGTCCTCACTGGGGAGTGACTCGCTCTGTCCAC
>NC_138383.1:22858114-22959130 GCF_054177405.1 Leptonychotes weddellii
CTGTTCTGTTGCCTCTAGGCCTCTTCGTGTGCTTCCCTTTGGCATGCCTGTTCCCCAGTGTGTTTCCCGTGTCTAAGTTCCGTCATCTTCAGCTCATAGTTTAAACATCACCTCCTCAGGAAGCCCTCCCTGACTGCCCCGCACACGGGGCTGGGGCCCCCCTGAATGCCCCCATAGTGACCCTAGTTCAGTGACCCTGTTTGACAATCTAGTCTCCCAGACTTGTGCTCTTGGAAGTCTGAGACTCTGCCTTATATGCCCAGAGCCTAGCACAGTGCCTGGCTAGATGCTTAAACAGTATTACATGAAAGAATGTGAAATAAATGCTCAGGGGTGAATGCTCTGCTTCCCCCAGAGCATCCGCATTTTAGCCAACGTCCTAAGAAACCTGACGTCTTCCCCTAGAACAATGCATCAATGCCAGCAATGGGGAAGGCTGAGAAATCATCTAGTCCAGTTGTCCCAAACTCCTATGCATCAGAACCACCTAGGGTTTTTTTTTTTTTAAGATTTTATTTATTTATTTATTTGACAGAGAGAGAAAGCACAAGTAGACAGAGAGGCAGGCAGAGGGAGAGGGAGAAGCAGGCTCTCCACTGAGCAGGGAGCCCGATGCGGGGCCCGATCCCAGGACTCCGGGATCACGACCCGAGCCGAAGGCAGCCGCTCAACCGACTGAGCCACCCAGGCGCCCCGACCACCTAGGGGGTTTTAAAAAAATACAGTTTCCCTGGCCCTGGCCCCACAAAGTAGCCAGGAAGCTGTATCAGTAAAACTCTTCAGAAGACCCTCAGGCAGACATCTGACTAATATTTGGGAGCCATTGCTTTAGTCCAGCTTTCTCTTTTTACAAGAAGGAAGACGGAGACCAGGAGAGGGTAGGTGATATGCCCAAGGTTGTATAGCTTGTAAGTAGCCGAGCCTGGAATGGACTATCTTCTGATCTCAACTCCAGCTCCAAAAGTTCCAGTCACTGTAGCAGGCCAAGGGGGACAGGTAGGGGGACCTTCAAGAGAGAACTCCAGGCCATCTTGGCAGCCTCTGCTGTCTGTCCGGGTGTTGAGCTCTGCCTTCTACCATGCAATCTAATGTAGATAGATATTAGCTATTATATATTAAAATATATTATATACCTATATTAGAATATATACTGTATATTAGAAATATATATATATATATATTTCAGCACTTGTATCTTTCTGCTTCTCTTTAGAAAAGAAGCGGGCAAAGGTAGCTGAACAGCCTACACCCCCCATTCAGGAAGAACCTGAGCCTGTTAGCAATATCCTACAAGGGGATGACATTCTTGCCTTAGCCATTAAGAAGGAAGACCTGAAGAAGGTAAGGATAAGGTCCAGGGATCCCTTACTGCAGGATGAGCATTTCCGGGTCAGTCTGTGTGGTCTAGAACATCAGCCATGTCCACTGTCTCTTCACCACCTCCCTACTCAGAGGGAGGGTCTAATTCCACGGAAGAATTGGACATGGATTCTTTGCACTTCTGCATCTAAAGGAATTTACTACGTTGTTTGTTTTAACGTTGCTGAGAGTCCTATAGAACCACAGGGAAATGAGATGTTGAGGTGTCTTGCTTCTCATGGAGGCAAGTGCCCGTCATCCCCATTTCGCAGAAGGGAAAATGAGCCCGAGAAGCACGTTACAGATGTGGATACAGCTGCTAAACCCTAACCCCATGCTTTACCTGGAAGAGTCAGCCACTTCTCCCCTGCACTGTCTGGAGGATCTAAGTGTTACTTTTTTCCGCCCGGATGTTGCTGAGCCTTATGTCTGTGGCATATAGGCATTTCCTCGACAGAGCATATGGACAGAGCTGGAGCAACATATTTTTCAGCCTTCAGGAGTTCCACCAAGAATTGGGACAGAGGGGATGGGTGGCGTTTTTTCCTCCTCCTGATCTCAAGTGCAATTCTCCTCTGTTTTGTTTTGTTTTAGCAACACATTCCTCGCTTTATTGAGACACAAGATAGACCTGCCATCACCCAGAAATTTATCATCCGTAAACTCAGACCCAAGGATCCAAAGAGGAAGGTCTGCCGCTTAGTAGCACATCCTGCTACTCCAGATGCAGCCACGAAGCCCCTGGACTACTCTGGTATGGCCCCGCCTTGGCCCGGGCCTCTGAGTTCATGGGCTGGCCTTGAGAGGGAGCTGGGTCACCCTCAGAAAGTAACCCCCTCGAAACGTTGACATGAGCTAGTCCTTCCCCTCTGCTCCCCCGCACCCAGGCCCAGGTGGCAGCTTCCATGACCGTGACCAGATCCTGCCTCACCACATCTTGGGGAGTCTCCAGGACTTTAAGAGAATTGCAGTTGCTCAAGGGAACACCCAGGTTGGTTTGTACAGAGTTGCTGGGGCGGGGAGGGGAGTTGGGGAGGAGAAGTCACTGAAGCCATTCGGGTCTTAGCCACCTGGCGGAGTCAAGCAGGACTGGGGGACTGAGGTTACAGAGACAGTGCCAGTCTCTGGGCCCTGGAATCTGAAGTGCTCGTGACCCTCCCCCGAAAGAGTAAAGCCACTTAAACTAGCTTCAGCTGAAGTCAGCAATTCACTATAAGGATACAGAGGCACCTCAAGGAACCCCAAAGCCAGAGGGTGTCCGACTCCAGACTGGACCCAGAGAAGCCGCAGGGCTCGGGGCTCCCGCTCCCCCACTGCCCTCCACTCCTCTGTGCACCAGCTTCATTATGCCTTCTCCAGTGCCTGGCCTGCTCTCCTCTTTGGTGCACACGGGGAAGGACGGTGGCTTCCCGCAGCTCCCGGGGCCGCGTGTCTGTCTGTCTGTCTGTCTGACTTTCCCGGTGTGCAGTGCTTTGCTCGCTTTCCGCTCCTTTGCTTCCCTGGCTCCAGGCAGAACATCTCTGACGGGTCTGGTGCTAAGAGGCCTGGGGTCATATAAAAATGACTCTGTCGCCCTGCAGGTGAAGGTGTCAATTAGCATCAGTTGTGAGGGGGACAGAGAGACTGAGAATGGCTGACCACCGTCTCAGAACAAAGATTCCCATCTGAAAGAGAGGGCCCTGACGGGGGCTTCCAAGGCCCCCTGGTTCCGTCACTTGCTAAGTTAGGGTCCAGGAGAGGAGGGACTCTGAGCAGAGGGGGAGGACAGCAGGGGGTGAGGCCTGGGGAAGTCTCTGCTCAGCCCTGGCTCCGCGTCTGCTCACTGTCCTCCGCATGCTCTCCCTGTACGTTTCAGCTGGCTGAGCTGATACGCACCCCGCCGGGTCTGGTGACCCTCATCTCTGCTAAAGAAGAGCCGAAGCAGAAAGCCCCAAAAGAAGAGAAGGCACATCCCTGGGCCCCACCGCCTCAGCACAACTTTCTCCAAAACTGGCAGCGCTACATCGCCTTGTGGAAGAAGCAGCAGGAAGCCCTCAGTGGTGAGCAAAGGGGACAGGGTTCCCGCTGGGCCTTGGCCACCACCGAGGCTCCACTGCTGTTTTTTTCTGTCCCTCCACCTCGCCGAACACTGTGCCATCCACTCCCAAGTGCTTCTTGCTCTTCGTGGGTCCTGAAATCAGCCCAGCCATGGGGCTGACCAGTGCGAAGTGCTAGGGCCCCTGTTCTGACTTGAGGGAGGGCCCGTGTTCTTGGTTCTCGCACTCTCTAGAACGCCTGAGGAAGCCAGTGAGCGAGCTGCTGATGCACACTGGGGAGACCTACAGACACATCCAGGAGGAGCGGGAGCTCATTGACCGAACACTTTCAACACAGCATGATGGGAAGGTAAGGACGGAGTTCCCAAGTGCTCTGTGAGGAGCGGGTCTGGGCCCAGGGATGGCTGCCTCAGGTTGCACAGTTGGGAACAAAAGAATCTGCTCATTGCAAGGCATTGTTAAGCCCTCAAGGCCTTCACGAAATCCTATCATTGGTCCTTACTGGGCATTCCGGCCGCCTGGCTAGCTAGGTTACGCAACCCGCGGTGGTCAGTGGTAGTCCGTTTCAGGGGAAAGATATCACCGGTACTGGGTTATTAGAATAGTCTCAGTGTTCTAAAAGCCGAGGCTCCAGCTTTCAGGTGACCCGGGGCACCATCCTGGGCTGTGGTTTGTCAGTGCAGTGCCGTCCGTCTGGGGCTGCAGCAGGGCATCCAAAAAACAGAGTGGATGTTGCTCTCAGGGCAGCAGCGAATCCCCCCAGGGAAAGCATCTGAAGTCTGTGACACTCTCGTCCCCCCGGGCCCCCCACCTCCACCAGCCTCTCTCCAAAGAGCCCAGGTGATCTGACTCCCATGTCCTTCCTTGCCAGAGCTGTGAAGAGACCAGTGGGTTCTGGAGTCGCCTGGAATACCTGGGAGATGAATTGACGGGTCTGGTAATGACCAAGACAAAAGCTCAGCGTGGCCTCCTGGAACCGATCACTTATGTCAGGAAGCCCCAGTGCATCCAGGCGGAGATGGGTGAGGAGTGGGCCGGAAACGCTGGCTGGCCTAGGAGGGGGGACAGCGTGGCTCTGGAGTGAGAACGGCCTGGCATGGAGGCCCATAACCGCCGGAGGTCCAGCCCCCCCTGCAGTAAGACAGCGAAAGGAGGGGGAGGGGGGCGAGTGGGAGCGGGGGCTGTGGGGCTGCTCTGTCCACATGGCCGCCATGGCTCGTGGTCATCGAGCACCCGGAATGTGGCTAGCGTGGACTCAGGTGTGCTGTAAGTGTGAACTACACACTGGGTTTTGAAGATTGTACTAAAAAAGATACTTTTATTAATCATTTTTACATTGATTACATGTTGAAATGATACTATTTTTTATCTGTTGGGTTAAACTATATTACTAAAGTGAATTTCACCTGTTTCTTTTCACCTTTTCCAATGTGGCATCTAGGGAATTTTAAATGACATCCATGGCTTGCATTTGTGGTTTGCATGCTATTTCTGTGCTGGGTTCAGGCCCCGGCTGTGTTGGGTTTGCGAACTCCAGCGAGTTACTTAAGCTCTCTGGTCCTCAGTTTCCCCATCTGTAAAGTACTGTGGGACGTGAGAGTGTTAAATGAGACAGGGTGTGTAGTGAGAGGTTGCAATTGTGATTATAATCCAAAGGTTTGCAGGGTTGCAAGCTGATCTTGCAAGAGTCCTGCATAGGGCTGCTGAGGCAGGAGGTACAGGGCGGGAGGACCGGAGTCCAGCCGCACAGGGAAGCTGTATTCTCTCCTTTCCCAGAAGTGGTGCTGGGGTGGGTGCTCACAGAGCCCTGGAGAGTGGGTGGGGAGAGGCCACCGCAGACGACTGTGCTGAGGGCCCCTGGACCCTACTGCTCCAGGACTGCTGGCCCAGAAGGAGGCTCCGTACCGCTACACCTGGGATCGGAGTCTGTTTCTGATCTACCGACGCACGGAGCTGCGGAAGGTCATGGCAGAGCTGGATTTTAGCCAGCAGGTCAGTATGCCTCTGTGCCCGGTCCAAAGCCCCTCGAGATGTGCCTGTCTTCAGTCAGCTAATCTTCCCTTTCTCGGTCTCTCTGAGGATATTGATGGCCTGGAGGTGGTGGGCAGAGGGCAGCCTTTCACGACTGTTAAGGTGGAAGACTATTCAGTATTTGGTAGGAGCCAGGAAAGCTCCTCTGAAGACATGGTGCCCTTGTGAGTCGGCCTGGGCCCTAGGGAGAGAGGTTGGAAAGAGTGGCTTCCCCCGGCACCCACAGTATGAAGGGCAGACTCCCCCTTCTGAAATCCAGGTGCCTCCATCCCAGCCTCTCTCTGGGCCCCTTCCAACACCTGCGCCAGCTCCCTTCCAGCAACCAGCCCCTAATGGGGATTTCCTGGCCATTCCTTTGCTGGTTAAGTGCCGTGCATGAAGAGTCTCTGTGAGTCCAAGAAATGCCCACCTGTAGGAACAGAGCAGGACGAAGTGAAGCCCGAGTGGAGCTGAGGGTACTTCATCAGAGGGCAGAGGCAGGCACCTCTCCAGACTTCCTGGCAGCCATTTCCCTGGGCTCCGTGGGGCAAGACTGTGGTAGCTTCAGGGAAAATAAGTCGTTGGTTTTTCTTACAGAGACTTGGCCAGTTACCCTGATGTGGTCCCCATGCCTATTCTTGGCCCTTCTCTGCTGTTCTGTGGGAAGCCAGCTTGCTGGATCAGAGGCAGTAACCCACAGGACAAGGTAAAACGCTTCCACCCTCACCCACCTGCTGGAAGGGCCTCCCTCCGGTGCAGTCCCAGGGTGACTGTGGCAGTCACAAGGAGCCTGGACAGTCACCTATTTGCATTTTTATCTGGTCATGCATTCAGCATATCTGAAAATGGTAACAGCAATGCTAACTTGCGCCAGAATAAAATCACAAGGCTGAAAAGAGACTGTCACAAGCCACCCAGTTTGTACCTAGCCCACAAGCATGTAAATAAGCAAACCTTCTCAAACAGGTATGGCTTCAAGAAAGTTCTAAAATATTCTTCAGGGGGCGCCTGGGTGGCTCATTCAGGGTTAAGTGTCCGACTCTTGATTTCAGTTCAGGTCATGATCTCAGGGTCATGAGATTGAGCCCCATGTCGGCCTCCATGCTGGGCGTGAAACCTGCTTAAGATTCTCTCTCTCCTGGGCACCTGGGTGGCTCAGTTGGTTAAGTGTCTGCCTTTGGCTCAGGTCATGATCCCAGGGTCCTAGGATGGAGCCCCACATTGGGGTCCCTGCACAGTGGGGCTTCTTCCTCTCCCTCTGCCCCTCCCCCCTGCCATGCTCTCTCTCTCTCCCTCCCTCCCCCCTTTTTCTCTCAAATAAATAAAGTCTTTAAAAACAAAAAAAACTAGGGGCGCCTGGGTGGCTCAGTCGTTAGGCATCTGCCTTTGGCTCAGGTCACGATCCCAGGGTCCTGGGATTGAGCCTCGCATCGGGCTCCCTGCTCGGCCAGGAGCCTGCTTCTCCCTCTCCCACTCCCCCTGCTTCTGTTCCCTCTCTAGCTGTCTCTCTCTCTCTCTCTGTCAAATAAATAAATAAAATCTTTAAAAATAAATAAGTGAATAAAAATTAAAAAAAAAACTAAAAAAAGATTCTCTCTCTCCTTCTTCCTCTGCCCCTCCCCCGAACCCCCCTCAGCCCACCCCTGCTTGCGTGCATGCCCAGCTCTCTTTCTCTTAAAAAAAAAAAAAGACTTCAGATCTAAGGAGCAGAACCGTTCATCAGATACAAAATCTGTTTTCTCTCCCCTTCTTGCTGGGGATGGCAGAGATGGCCACTATCGGGGTACCGTGATAGCACTCAGAGCACCCAGGCCCTGGAAGATGGGACACGGGACTTTCGGTGCCAAACCCAGAAAAGTCCCTGGCAAACCAGGACGAATTGGTCACCGTAGGCCAGAGCCTTCCTCAAAGATGTTTCTCATAGGGGCGCCTGGGTGGCTCAGTCGGTTAAGCGACTGCCTTCGGCTCGGGTCATGATCCTGGAGTCCCGGGATCGAGTCCCGCATCGGGCTCCCTGCTCGGCAGGGAGTCTGCCTCTCCCTCTGACCCTCCTCCCTCTCATGCTCTCTGTATCTCATTCTCTCTGTCTCAAATAAATAAATAAAATCTTTAAAAAAAAAAGATGTTTCTCATACCTCCTCCTTCCCTAGAAGCACGTTGGAATTGCTGTCCGCTTGACCTTTGAAACTCTAGAAGGGGAGAAGACATCTTCGGAACTGACCACGGTCAATAACGGCACAGTGGCCATTTGGTACGTCTGGCGGCGGCGCTCCCAGCTGGACTCCTTCCAAGGCCTGAAGAGAAACAGGATGCAGCGGTTTTATTTCAACAATCGGGAAGGTACCTGGCTGCCCCGCTCCCCGCCTGTGAGGAGCCACAGTTTGGCTGATGCTCCTGTAAGGTTGAGCCGCTCTCCCCTGCCTCCTTTCTTCTGTGAACTGTGTCCTCTCCTAACTGTTCTTGTCAGCTGGGGGAACAGTCAAACTCTTGAGAACACCAAGAGATGAGTCACCAGAGAGCAGAAATTTTCTCGGGGTTCAGTTACCTCTGTGTTCAGGCCCGAGGCTAGGATGACCGCCCCCCATCCCTGTTTGCCTGGGACTTCCCCAATTTTTGCATGGAAAGTCGAAAGTCCCATGTCCCAGGAGACCCCTCAGTTCTGGGCAAACTGGGATGGTCCGTCACCCTGCCTGGGGCTCAGGTAACTGTACATGCCTAGGCTTAGGGCTCAGTGAACTGTGTACGTGCAGGCTTGGGCCCAGCTAGCTCCTGTGTGGTGAAAACTCCTGTCTCGGTCCCTCTCAGGTGTGATTCTGCCTGGAGAAACGAAAACCTTTACCTTCTTCTTCAAATCTTTGCATGCTGGCATCTTCAGGGAATATTGGGAGTTTGGAACCCACCCCACCCTATTAGGAGGGGCTCCCCTGCAGGTCAATCTCTACGCAGTCTCCCTGACCCAGGACATTTTTAGGGAAGAAAGGAAGTTACTGAAGGTAAGCGACCCAGGACCTTGGCGCCATGGACAGCAGATAGGTTCCCCTGGACTTCTTCTTGGCGCTGCCTACGGGGATCCTGCTTCTCCCAGCCCCAGAGGGGAGTGTTTCACGGGCAGGCAGCTGTTTTTGCTCAACACACACTCCCGAGGGCTTTGTGATGTAAAAGGTGGGTGGGCACGGAGAGGAGGAATAGCTTGGAGGCCCCCAGAACTACTAGAAGTACCGTTTGTTCACTGTTGTCTGACTCTATCCCTTGGGGTCCGATTTAACTGGCAAGCCTTCAAAACCAGAGAGAAAAACCTAACTAGTGGGGCTGACACCCAGAGAGAGAGTGACGTGGGCACTGGGCCCCGTGTCGTTGTCAGTTCCGGAGCTGACCAGCTGGGGCGGTGCTTCCAGGCGCTCTGGAGAAAGCCGCCTCTTTCTGCTGTGGCCCCCAGATACGAGCCAACTCCGTTAGCTGGGGCTCAGCCCGCCGTGAGCACGGGTCATGTGGACAAGTGCCACGTCTGCTTTACTTGCTGACGGTAGGACCTACCTCTCACATGAGACGCCCCTCCACTCTTCTGTGACACCCAACGGTGTGGCCAAGCCACGTCCACAACAGGGCCCAAACCGTGTGGTCCTTGCTCCTTGCCCTTCTTCCTAACCTGGGGGAAGTGCTGACTGTGTGACCTTCTGGCCCCACGAGGGAGCAACATCTCTGGAACTGGCTTCCCCACTACATCCTTTCAGTCTCTTTTAGAGAACAAGGATATTTGGGGTTACCCAGCGGTTTGAGTCTGAGAACAGGAGTGTGTGTGTGTGTGTGTGTGTGTGTCTGTGTGTGTGAGAGAGAGAGACAGACAGATGACAGACAGACGGTGGCAGGAGCTCAACCCCTAGGAAGGCACAAAGTCCTGAGGGCTCTGGCTTCCCTCGAGGATGCAGCATGGGTTTCGAAAGGCTGAGCCACCATCTTGTCCCATCTTCCTTTCCCCAGCTCAAGCTGGCTGCCCACGAAGCAGTCACCATCGTGGAGAGCGTGCTGCAGGAGCTGCTGAGTGGGATCCTGACCCTGGAGCGTGTACAGTCCCCTGTGGACGCCTATCTCACTGAGGAGGACTTGTTCCACCATAGGAATCCTCGGGTACAGGCCAGCGCCGGCCCCTGCGCCCTCACACGCGCCTGGGCCCGCTCTGAGCATCTTCCATGAGTAACTCACTTTCTCCTCACAGCAGCCCGCTGACTGGGGGGACTATTTATATCCTTGCTTTACAGTGAGGAAACTGAGGCCCAGGGCGGTTAAGTAATTTGCCCAAGATAACTTAGCAAGTGGACGCTTGGTCAGAATAGAGCTTCACAAACTCCTTCATTCAAACCCCATCTTACAGGGCACTTGGGTGGCTCAGTCGTTAGGCGTCTGCCTTCGGCTCAGGTCATGGTCCCAGGGTCCTGGGATCGAGCCCCGCATCGGGCTCCCTGCTCAGCGGGAAGCCTGCTTCTCCCTCTCCCCTACTTGTGTTCCCTCTCTCGCTGTGTTTCTGTCAAATAAATAAATAAAATCTTTAAAAAAACAAACAAAAAAACCCCCATCTTACGTGGAAATGCAATGCAAAAAAAGCTCTAAGCTGGAGATACTCAGGAGGCAGGGGAAGTGAGGAGCTGCTCTGGCCGCAGTGGCTCCTGCTGGCTTCTTCCCTGTAGCCTCCATCTTGCTCTTGAGGGAGTGGGGGAACCGGAGCAGGCTCGCTGGGACTCTGGGGACCCCTCCCCCCCACCTCCCCGCCACGTGACTTCTCTTGCCTTTGCTGCAGCTGCATTACCAGCACCAAGTGGTGCAAAGCCTGAACGGGCTGTGGCGCCAGTTCTTGAACGTGCCCCCCAAGGCCGAGGAGGCCAGGCCCGGCAAGGATGAGCACCTCAGCCCCGGGGCCCGGGCTGCCGCGCCCCGGCCAGCCTCCTTGGAGAAGCCCTCTGTGAGCAGGGAGCCTTCAGCACACTTTAAGAGCCCAGTCCCAGAATCGCAACCGATCCGGCAGGAGAATGAGGCCCGAGATGCTTTTGGGCCCCAGAAGCCTGGAGCGGGGGCCCAGGCTTCTCATTGGAAGAGCATTATGGAGGAGATCCTGGTGGAGGAGAGCCCAGACCTGGGGAACACCAAGAGCCCCTGGGAGCTACATGGCCTTCCCCCCACCGAGTGGAATCTCTGCTTGGAGGATTTCAGAAAGGTGCTCCCCTGACTCGGCAGGGGTGGGCAGGATGGCAGTCCGGGGGTAGGTGCCAGGGCACTGAGGGAGGGCCCCGGCAGTCCCCCTGGCCCCCACGGGCAAAGAAACTCTTCTGAGGACCCAGAGGAAGCAGTCTCTTGGGTCATCTCTTTTTGGCTCGGGTGCCTAGGCCACCATGGTGCAGTGGGGAGGGGGGGTGCCCTCTCTGACCCAGGCACACCTTGGAGAAGGGGTTCATGGGTGCATAGTTCTGGGGGAGGTCCGCGCTCCATGGCTGCATCTGCTCCTGGCCGTCTGTCCTCACCGCACCAGGCCCGTCACTAGAGGACACAGGGACCCTTGGTGTCCTGGGCGGGACGGTTGCCCATGGTACCTACAACCCTGCCAGGCAGTGATGACACTCCCTGAGGAGAACCAGAGGGAGGACGCCCTCATCAGGCTCAACAAAGCAGCCCTGGAGCTGTGCCAGGAGCAGAGGCCCCTGCAGTCCGACTTCCTGCACCAGACATGGTAAGTGTCCCTCTCCCCCCCCCCCCCGCCCCGCAGAGCGGGCCCCGCCTCCCCACTGTGGTTCTGGGCACGCAGTCCTAGGACTCCCCTTGAGCCCAGAAAGGTGCCGCAGACACTCCCCGCTCTGGCACCTGCCACAGCAGCCCCCCTAGCCGCCTGCCCCTCTCCGGAGCAGGTAGAACAGAGCGAGCGCCCCGTCTCTCTCCCACCCTCTCGCCCACTTCCTTCTCATTGAGCAGAGGACTGGGCCGAGGACGAGCCGGAGGGCAAAGAGGAGGGGGGCAGAGTGAGGCCATGGAAAGCCTCACTTCTCCTGTGGAACTTGCTGGGCGCCTTCGCTGGGGCCCTCAGGAAATCTCACACAAGGTCCCCTGGCTCCCTTCGGGCCAGACCCAAGTCTAGCCAGGGTCTCAAGCTGGAGCCTAGACTGACCTAACCGTCGTCCCCGGCCACTCTTCCCCAGCTGCCGCCTGAGGGAAGCCAGATCCCTATCTGAGCGCGGGCACAGGTGCTGGTGAGGCTGCCGGCCCCCTCCGTGGTAGCCCCGGGCACCCGTCTTAGAAGGGAAGGACCCATGCCTCCGCACGGTCAAGGGCAGATGAGCGGTGATGGCTTTCTCCAGTGGGCTTTGCTCTCTAGTTTGCAGCTGTGGCGGGATATGATCGATGGCCTGGTGAGCCATTCCCTGTGGCTGAGGGCTCTGCTGGGCCTGCCCGAGAAGGAGACCATCTATTTGGACATTCCAGAAGAGCAAGGTCAGACTGCAGCCCCGCCCCACGGAGCCTCCCCACCCCTCCCACGCCTCGGCCATGGGCACCCTTCTGGTGGGACCTCCATCAGGTTGATCCATGGAGTAGGCCCTGTCACCCTCCCGTCTACTGCCAGGATTTGGGACCTAGAAGCGACCTGAGTGACCACCTTCATTCAGTCCCCTGGTTTTACAGGTGGAGTCCCAGAGAGGTTGAACGACTTGCCCATGCCATAGATGGGGCTGTGGGTGGTGGGGCTGGGACTGGAACCAGGCCTCCCGCCCCTGCCCTGCAGGTCATGCACCTGAACTGGGGGCTCTGCTCCTGTCTGGGAGCATGAAGGGCTCAGGACCCTTGGCTTTTCCGACCCTCCCTGTGGGGCCTGGGAGGCCAGGTCACGCTGTCTTCCACTCACCTCCCTTAGATCGAAAGTCTCCTCTTGGCACGGAAGTGAAAGTAACCACCACGAAATTTGGGAAGGAGGACCGGAAAGGGGTAGCCCAGGAAAAGAAGCAGCTGGGAATCAAAGAGGACAGAAAAGCAGCCAAGTTGCTAGGGAAAGAGGCATGCCGGGACATAGAGGGTGGGCCTTGGGGTGGCAGGGGAGGCATCGGAAGGGCTGCGGCAGGTGGGCGCTCGCTCTAGCATGACGCCCTGGCTCTCCCAGTGAGCTGCTCTTGAGAAAGCCATGGACCTCCCCCGGGAGTTCCTGAAGGCTGTGTGTGTCTCCATCTCTCCAAGCAGGACCGTTCAAACAGCAAGAAGCACAAGGCAAAGGATGACAAGAAACCAATGAAATCTTCAAGTCGGGACGGGCTTTCCTTGGAAGAACCTGCCCCTGAGGGCACAGCCACTTTTCAGGAGCCCACAGATCCCCTGGTCATGGAGAAGTACACCAAGAGACTGCACACGGAGGTGAGGGCACGAGCCCTGCGCCCAGCCCTGCCCTTGCTCACACCTGCTCTTCGGGCCTTCCTCCCCTCCCTCATCCATCCCATTTATTCCACGAACAGTCAACACCTAGTGTGTCCGTGCTGGAAGATGGAAGCAGAGCTGCCCTTGTGAAGGGCATCCCGGTGTGCGAGACAGACCTCGTGCATAAGCAACACACCCTGTACGTTAGGTGGCAAGCACTCTGCGAGAGAGAGAGAGATAACCCAGAGCCGGGGGTGGGAAAGGCCAGGGTGCGGCGGGGGAGCCTCCCTGAGAAGGTGACATCTAACAGACTCGAAGGGAGGTGAGGGGTGGCCCTGTGGCCATGGAGAAGAGTGCCCTAGGCAGAGGGGGCAGCTAACGTAGGGGAGGGAGGGGGCCGGGAGGACAGAGGACAGAGAGGCCACTGAGAGGGAACAAGTCACAGGTCAGGTGAGGCTCTGCAGGCCATTGTGTGGACTTGGGGTTTTCCTGAGTGAAATGAGAAGTCCACGAGGGTTTGAATGGAGGAGTGACACAGTCCGACTTGGAAGATCACTCTGGCTGCAGTTAGGAAAACACACTAGAGGAACCGAGCAGACGCCCCTCCCTTTCTGCTGCTCCCACTTCCTCTCTGCGTGAGGTGCACCTCGGCAGAGGTGTCCCTTGGGGGAACAGCGCGTCATAGAGTGAATTTCCAGCAAGCGTAAGGGTTGTGACGCGCTGGAGAGACTTGATGCTGGTATATTCTTAAGCAGCAAGTCCTTAGAGATTCGCCCAGGTATTGTGTTCTGTTCATTGTTATTGTTTCGGAGGAGAGGTCCACAAAGCCACCCTCGATTGTCACTGTGTCTAATGGCGGTGCTTTGTCGGCCTCCAGTGTGGACGGCTAGATGGGATTGCGTCATGTACATTGGGATAACGCTCTGGACTGAGTTTGAACAGAAGCTCCATTTGTTGCTGGTGACATCATGGCGATTTCTGAAGGTTGATGGGGTTTAGAAAGGAATCCGAGGGCTCTCTGCAATGAAGAATCAGCTTGCCAAGGCTCATGTGGCCCAGTCCCACGGGAGGGCACGGTCCTGGAGACATTTCAGTCTGAGGATCTGTGATCTTACCAGAAGTAAAGCTGGCCTCTGGGTGGCGGGGGTGGAGCTGGACCACCCCCGGGGGTAAATGGGCGCCATTCCCTGGAATTACCCCTTTAACCACTCCAGGCTCTTGGGCCCCCATATGTCCCAAGGGCCTGGTGCAGGATTGCTTCCCCCAGACGGTTTGAAAAATAAAACTGTCTGCAAAAACAAAAGTTCTACAGAATCTCCGCAGGTTTGGTTTGGTTAAAACCCCTGCTGCCGCTCTCCTGTCCTGGTGTAGACCTGTCCACCCTCATTGCATGCTGGGTGCTCTCTTGTGGAGGTGCCTTCCACAGAGCAACCCTCTGCCTGTGATTTCACCCCATTCTTCCAGGTCTACGGGCTGCTGGACACCCTAATGACTGACCTGATGGTCCTGGCTGACGAGCTCAGACCTGTAAAGGATGTCGAGGAGACTTTGCGTCTTTGCACCTGACTCATGTGCCCCAGGGTCTTCTGGGAAACTGGTTCACAAACAAATCAATAAAGAACTTTTGGGTTCCCACCACTTCCTTTAGGCCTTCATGTCTTGAATGTCGGATCTTGATGAGGGCAGCTCACGGCCAGGGTCTCCCGTGTCCCACCTGCCTCAGATTCCCCTCCTCTTAGTTCCTGGAGCCATCCAACAGGAGGAAGGAGAAACACACCTGGAAGGTGATGTGTGGCATGATGAGCAGAAGAGCAGGTTGCTACCAGGACAAGGAATGAATCAGGTGACAGGACAGACAGCATCACCCCTTGAAATCCCTGCCTCTGACCTTCCTTGGCCCACACTTTTGGGGTCACGCTTCCTGGAACCAGGTCTTCCCCAAGTGTCATCACCCAGCATGACCCAAGTGTGAGACCAGGAGAACTGGACCACATGGGGCCTGGCTCCCCGAGATCCTCCCAGTTCCACTCGGCCAAGGGCCCAGTCCCAGTCCCTGGGGATCATGCTTACCGCACTGTCAGACCCTAGAGGCCAGATCCCCGTGTCCTCAGCAGCCTGTCTCATCCCCTCCTGTCAGGCCAGGTGGCCCCCTTGAGCCACTTTTTGCCTTAAAAACAGCCTCTGGACATTACGTTCGCCCCCTTGCTCAGAGAAATGGGAAGTGGACAAGAGGTGGCTCCTGGAAAGGAAAGTCGGCTGTCAGCTCGACTCAGCACCTGAATGGCTTTCTGGCCAAAATCATCATTCAGGGCCGGGCCTCCTGTGCTGAGTGGGCTCCAGGCTGCCAGAGTTTGAAGAGCAACTTGGCTAAGGCTGGCCTCACTGCCTTATGTGCTGGTGGAGCAGAGGTGGGGGCGGGAGATGGGGAGGTGGCCGAGGCCTCCCACCTGCTTGGTTTTGCATTTGGTGCTTCTGATAAAAGCCTCATGGGCCTCAGCATCCTCCAGGTGAGAGTGGGAGGAGTTTTGGAGAGAGCAGGTCACTCTGTTCCTCAGGCCGAGAGGGGCTATGCCTGGAGCCTGGATGCTCCCTTCAGGGTGGCTGAGGGGGCCAGCTGGAGCCCACAGAAAACAAATCCACCAAAGGGCCAGCCTCCCCCGGGAATGGTCTTCCTAGCCCAGCGGAGATGGGTAGGAGTGGGGTGGGTGTTGGAGCCCCCCACCCCCCCACCCTATTTCCTGCTGAGGCGGGGGAAGGGTTAACTCCCTGCCGGGTGGGAGTGGGCTACCAGTCCTGGCTCTGGATCTGTACATCCTGGGGACAGCCAGGGGGCCGGCCTCCCGCCTCGGAGGTGCCGCCTGCCCAGCCAGCAGGAAGGGGTTAACAAGCCCTGCGCGTCCTCCTGTGTCCTGTTACTGCTGAGGCGGACCTGCCCGGCCGGCTGAGCAACTTTCCTCCGAGGGCCGCCTGCCGGCTGGGTGTCTAAAACACCGGCGGCCAAGAGGCAGAGCTGCAGCCCGTTCTGGGGACCCTGCCGCCACCCTTCCAAGGGGTCTGCACCTCCTGGGGGGGCGCGCATCGCCAGGACGAGGGTCCATGGTGGATGGCTCTGGGGACGCTCTCGAGGCTGCGCTGTCCCCCTGCCGCGCGGGTCGGAAGGTCACTGCAGAGGCTGCTCGTGGTCCCGGGGCTGGGGCCAAGGGAGCCTGCACCAGAGGTAAGCTGGCCCCTCCCTGGCAGGGGTGGTGCCTCTCATGGAAGGCTTGGGGCTTTGTCTTCCTCCAGGTCCCAGGGAGAGGGGTGAGGAGGACAGGGCCAGAGAGGATCCTGGAGGCTTCCTGCCTGCTGCCCCTCCCTCCTCCCCCCCTGCAGCCCCCAGGAAGCAGGACTCAAGGGCTGGCTCCCCATGCTGGGCCAGCATCTTTGGTGGCACTTCCCACAGACTCCCATTCTCCTCTGCCCACCCCTCCTCCTTAGCCCCTGGTGGACCTCCAGCCTCGGGGCAGCCCCCACCCCTGTCCAGGGTCCCAGGACACAGCCACCTCAGGGCGGACTTAAGCTTAGAGCTCTAGCTCACACCCGTCCTTCCACCGGCTAAGAGTTACTCACCCCTACCCCCTCGGGCCCCCCCCAACCCTGGCGCCATGGCTCCTGCTGACCTGGTGCGGGGCAGGGGCTCCGGGCTGGTGGGACACACACACACACACACACACACACACACACACACTCTCTCTCTCTGGACAAACTCTTGCACGTGACTCAACATATCTGAGCTCTTTCCTTCTCCCTGAATCCCCGCTCTGGAGATGCCCTCTACTTCCTTAGCCCTGACAGTTTCCCCAGTCCTGAGGAAAGAACCCCGCTCTCCCCTGTAAAGTCGCCCCTGATACCCTATATAAAGGAGAAAGCAGAGACTTGTGCCCCATGGCCTGCACCCCCCAGCCTGCCCCTCCCCACTCTGCTCCCTACCCTCCTGCCTCCAACCCCCCCCCCCCCACCCCTGCACGAGCCTCTCAGGCTCTGCCTTCTCAGTGTCCTTCCCTCCACCTGACAGGGTCTGGCTCAAGGTCACTGCAGTAATTCCATACCCGCCCGCCCGGGCCTGCCTCGGCCGCCACAGGCTGCCGGGTTTCTGTTTCACTCCCTTTTATTTCTGGGCATATTGTGTTCGGTAAAACGCTGGGCTTGTAACACTGCTGGCAGGGCTCCCAGCTGCACCCTCCGTGCTCCTTCCTTTCCTCCTCCCTCCCTTCCGTCCTCCCTGGGCCTCACCCTGCCCCCCTCTTCCTCCCCACTTTGTCCCTTCTAACTTTAGGGGAGGGAAGTCCAGGCACCTCCCTGGGGCTTCCGATCCCTCCCTTTCCCCCCAGCTCCAGCAAAGGTGCGCAGAGAAGGGTCCTCCGTTCCCCCCTTCTAGAAGGAGAGTCCAGGCAGGCCTGCAGGGTCCATGCTGAGGGCCCCTCCCAGTACCCCAGGCTGGGCTGGAGGGCTGGGGAAGCCGGGCTCTGGTAGGACTGCTGGTGGAGTCAGGATGCCTGACTGGTTCTGCGGGTTTCCCTGGCCAGCACTGGGAGGGGTGTGCACTCAGGGCGGGCTGTGGGGCACAATTATTTCTCATCTTGACTCTTGCCACCCTCCAGCCCACCGGTTGGGGAGGTAAAGACGGGTCTGAGTCACTAGTGAGGGGGAGGCCAGGAATTAAACAAGCGTTAGCTGTGGCATCCCCACAGAAGCCCTGCCAGGCTGGACGGACAGACAGCAGACAGAAGGTAGGCAGCCTTTCAGTCAGCATTCCGTGCCCCCCGCTGTCCCACGGGATCCCCTCCTCTGGGCCCAAGCTCTCCCAGGCACCTGGGTCCTGAAGAAGCCTGCCAAGGCCTGCTGGCTGCTTTGAACTGAGCCCAAGGTTGGCAGGGCTGGGTGGAGGGAAAGTCCAGATGGGGGGAGGGCAGGACAGGCGGCCTCTGACTCCTGCCAAGTCCCAGGGTAGAGCTGAGAGGTGCAATCTCCATGGGTGGTGGTATTGGTGGGGGTTCACAGGTGGTGTGGACGCCCTGCGGGTCCAGCCTGTGTGTGTGTGTGTGTGTGTGTGTGTGTGTGTTTGTACCCATACCAGAGGAATGGCTGTGGCAGGGGGATTCTGGCTTGGGTTTCTGGTAGGGCCCTGGGAGAACCTTTTTCTTGAGCCTGGGTTTGCTTTCCCCAGATGGCCTGGTCCTGAAGCTGGGGGGAGGGCAGCAGGCTGAACCTGTTTCCCCCTCAGCCGGGGTATCAGGGGTCTGCCACGCACCCAGGGCCTCAGGTTTGGGGCGCTCAGGCCAGCCTTGCCTTCAGGGAGCTTACATTCTGCCTGAGATGGAACTGAAACAATAAAGCAATCAGATGAATTCATTACAAAACCACTAACCCTGACAATAAGTATCGGATTCGTCTTCTAGAGACCCAGGGGTTAGTCCCAGCTCTGTCGCCTATACGCCCTGCCACTGTGGGCAGGCCACGTCCCCTCCCTGACCTCAGTGCTCTTGTGTGTACCACAGGGTGGCGGTGGCTAGGTCTCTTTGAGAGGCAGGCCCACCTTCCTGCCTCGTACTCCTCTCTGGGCTTCTGGCCCAGCTCAAGTATTCCCTCTGAGCTACCCTTCCTCACCCTGCAGCTTCACCTTACCTTCAGATCTCCGGCCGTCACCTCCACTGGGAAGTCCCCCCTGATTTTCCTAGCTTGGGTGCTCCTCGGCATGCCCATGCTCGACTGAATCGTCTGTGCCCCTGCAACTGGATGTGTGTGGGCCAGGACTTATGCTCTGTGCCTGGCACAGTGTTGGGCTCAGAGAAGGCCCCAGGAACTAGGCATGGAATGAATTAAGGTGTACAAACTAAAGCCATGAGAAATGAGGAGATTGGGGACCAAGGAGCTGGGAAGGATAGGTCCTAGAATAGATCCTGGCAGAAATGGAAGCCATAGCCAGGCAGGAACAGGGCGGGCAGGCATTCCTGGGGTGACTTTTGTGTCTCTCGCTCAGGGCAAGGGCTGGGCGGGGGGTGTCTGCCAGGGTAGTTCCTGGCTCACACCAGCTCCATGAACCTCACTTCCTGGTCTGTGAATGGAGGGAATAATAATCTCAACTTTGTAGGGCGGCTGTGATGAGCAATGAGCACGCGAAGCTAGAAGTGCCTGCCAGAGGTGGCTCCTGGCCGCGGGGACCCCTGGCCAGGCCTTCAGTCTGTGGCCGAGTGGCCGCCGAGGCGGGCCATCGTCCCTGAGTTCCGTCCCTCTCTTCCTCAGACCCATGTGGAACCCAAGGACGCAGCCGCCCTGCTGAGAGCACGGCGGCCCATCTCTGGAGACCGTGACCTCGAGACGGTGGCCCTCGGCCCTCCACCTCCGGCTGGGGCGGGGGCCGCCCCTCTCCAAGTCCCCAGCCATGACGACCTCCGCGCTGCGGCGCCAGGTGAAGAACATCGTGCACAACTACTCGGAGGCGGAGATCAAGGTGCGCGAGGCCACCAGCAATGACCCGTGGGGCCCGCCCAGCTCGCTCATGTCGGAGATCGCCGACCTGACCTTCAACACAGTGGCCTTCGCCGAGGTCATGGGCATGCTGTGGCGGCGGCTCAACGACAGTGGCAAGAACTGGCGGCACGTGTATAAGGCGCTGACGCTGCTGGACTACCTGCTCAAGACGGGCTCCGAGCGGGTGGCCCACCAGTGCCGCGAGAACCTCTACACCATCCAGACGCTCAAGGACTTCCAGTACATCGACCGCGACGGCAAGGACCAGGGCGTCAACGTGCGCGAGAAGGTCAAGCAGGTGATGGCCCTGCTCAAGGACGAGGAGCGCCTGCGGCAGGAGCGGACCCACGCCCTCAAGACCAAGGAGCGCATGGCGCTGGAGGGCACGGGCATCGGCAGTGGGCAGCTGGGCCTCAGCCGCTCTCGCGGGTCCCCGTCCTCCTACAACTGTGAGTGAGCCCCCGGGGCTGGGGCTGGGGGGCAGCCCGAGTTCCGAGGGATGTCACGAGCATTCACAGAGATGAGGAATGGGGCGCGGAAGACAGCCGCCGGGCACGGCAGGTGGCCCGCAAGTTAGCGCAGAGCGCGGCCGGGAGCTGTCCAGGGTGGGACGGTGTGGCGGCCGCCCCGACCGGGTAGCGTGCCGTACTGTGCCCCCTTCTGGCTGAGTGATCTAGACGGCCCCCTCTCTGAATCTCTGCTTCCTCATCTGTGAAGTAGGGAAAATCTCATCTACTCCAGTTGTTGGATGTGAGGATTAAGTGAGACCAGGCCCAGGGATGCCCCTGGCCTTGCGCCCAGACACATGGCACAGGGCGTTCCATCAGTGGCATTCCTCATGACCCCCTGCTCGAGGGCACTGTCCTTGAAAACGGGGGTGGCTGCAGAGCCGTTCTTGACTCTGCTCCCCACCCCGCTGTGGGCTTCCTGGGTCTGAGGGGTACTCAGGAGGGCCCTCCTTTCGTAAAGCCCTTGACGACGTGGCCTTGACTGACGGGACCCTTGAAACCTCCCTCCTCACTGGACCCCAGCAGGATGGGACCCCCCCCGCAACAGGAAGAGTGCAGGAGCTGGAGGAGAGGACCTGGCTTTGACTCTTACATCAGGAGCCCGGCCAGGCAACTCTGAGCTAGTGGCACATCTGTAAAGGAGGGATCGGAGTCTCTAGCGGGGGTGGAATGGGGAACCGTACACAAAGGGCCAGGCACGCCGCCTGGCCCCCTGGAGCCCCCAACTGCCGGTCATTTCCTTCCTCCTCAGTTTCCCTCTCTGAGCCTTAACTTTCTGATGGGGGTAAGGGGAGGGGACCGGCGCGGGCACCTCTGTGGTTACAGAAGCCACGGTGGCCGCTGCTGGTCGTTGCAGCCTCCTCCTCGTCCCCCTGCTACACCTCCGACTTGGAGCAGGCCCGGCCCCAGACGTCAGGAGAAGAGGAGCTGCAGCTCCAGCTGGCCCTGGCCATGAGCCGTGAGGAGGCTGAGAAGGTGAGGCCCCTGGGGCAGCCTGGGAGGCCCCACAGCTGGGCTGGGGGTGGCATGGGGGGGGGACTAGGAGGAGGAAGGAAGGGTACCCCGATGCCCCACACCCTTGGCTCCTAGGCTCCTCTACTCTGGGCCCCAAGACCCCAGTCCGGCTCCTAAGGACAGCACAGGGCCTGTCCTTGTCCCTGCGATTGTTCTGGCAGGGACTGCCTCCCTGCCTCCAGTCCCCTCTGGCTGGGCCTAGAAAGGGCAGTGAGTACCTAGTGGGTTGAGGGTGCGTGTGTGTCTTCCGTGCCTGCTGCGGTCCCGTGGAAGGGAAGCAGTGAGTGTGCTGGGAGACACAGAGATATGCTGACCCCACAACCCCTGCCATCAGCTGTCCTTTTGGGGGGACAGGGAAACCCCCCCGATACCATCCGCTCTGCCATCACCTCTCTGGATCCAGGTAGACTGGGTGGGAAGCAGCTGGGGTTGGGCTTGGGGGCACTCAGGGAACCCAGAAGAAAAGGATCAATCTTCTGGATTTTGAAACTGGTCGCAGATCCAGGCAGGGAGAAGGCCACACCCACCTTGCTGCCTGGGAGCCGGCCGCTCACACCCACTCAGGGTGGGCACTTCTCTCTCCATCCCTTTCCCCCTGCAGGGCTATGTGGCCTGGGAGCGCAGGGAGCACTGGGCCCCATTCACCCCTCTCTTCCTCCCTCACAGCCGGTCCCCCCAGCCTCCCACAGGGATGAGGATCTGCAGCTGCAGCTGGCTCTGTGTCTGAGCCGGCAGGAGCATGAGAAGGTAGTGGGCCGAGCCTCCTGTGCTGGTGCAGGTGCAGGTGCAGGTGCAGGTGCAGATGCTACATAGGCACTAACCAGGCTCCTCCCGCTTTGCCCAGTGGTCCTGCTCTGCCTAACCTCACTCTCACTGCACTCCTCTCAACTCCAGCTCCAGTCCCCTCAAGTCCAGCCTGGGCTGCTCATGCTGTCCTCACTCCTCTTGCCTTCTGCAGGAGGTGAGGTCCTGGCGGGGAGATGACTCCCCCGTGGCCAATGGCGCTGGGGCCGCGGTCCGCCGCTGGCAAGACAAACAGCCGGAGAGAGAAGAGAGAAAGGAGGAGGAGAACCTGAAAACCAGCCAGGTAGGCAGAGGCTGCACTGCCTGGGCTGACTGAGCCTGCGACATGAACTGAGCTGATATTTGTAGAGTTTAGAACCACGCTTCATATACAGTAAGCACTGTTAAAGCATTTATGCAATGAAAATGAGAGTGGAGGGGTGTGGTAGCCCCCAGACCCAGACCGCACGGGATGATGACTGAGCTCGAAGCGGGATACAAAGAATCCTGATCTGAGGCCCCGGGATTTGGGTTCTAGATTTGCTGCCACTCTGACTTGGGGCACATCACTGTTGTGGCCTCAGTTTCCCCCTTTTGTTGGACAGCTCCACCTCTGGTGTTCTAGGATTATGTGATGCTGTGGATGCAGCTGGGAGGGCGGGCTCAGGCACATGGTACTGACAATATCTTGGGCTCATACACATACTTTCCAAGAATTAGGGGAGTGGGTAGCTCCTGGGAACAAAGCCACCCTCCAAAGCAGTGCATGCTACCCCTAGGGTGTCTCTGTCCCCTTTCTGCCCATGTTCACGGTGGCTAGTTTCTGACTTAGGAAGGCAGACTTGTCATAAAATCTGTCTTTTACCACCAATGGGCTGGGGATCACGACAACTGAGGAAGGGGTCAGGCAGGCCCGGGTTTTATCCCAGCTCTGCCTCTCCCCAACTGTGTGACTTCATGCAAAGCTTCTCCCGTCTCTGGGCCTCAGCTGGTGTATCTGTAAAATGGGCACACCACTACCCACACTACCTACTGCACAGGGTTGTTATGAACATCAGGCACTAAATGGATGAGGAAACATTTTATAAATTGCAAAGCACTGTACAGAGGTGAGGGATCATTAGTAGATGTTTGTGAAATGAATAAAGGAGAGAATGAGCTGGACTGAGGGAGACAGGCCAGGGACCGCCCTCCTCTGGTCTTGCCCACTTCTGAGCCATGGCTGCCTCTCCCACTCCACAGTCCTCCATCCTGGACTTGGCAGACATCTTCGCACCCACCCCGGCCCTGCCCTCCACTCACTGCTCCGCTGACCCATGGGACATCCCAGGTGGGCATGCAGGGCTGCAAGAGGTTCCCAGGCTGGCCCCAGAAAGCCCCTTCCTCCCCATAGCTGAGGACCACTGGGCAAGTCACTCACCCCTCTGAGCCTCAGCTTCCTCTGGGACACGGGGTTGTAGTGAGGGATGGGAGAGCACGTCTGAAGAGCCCAGCTCATGGAAAACTCAGAGATGTTCTCTCGTTTACCCTGGTCACTCTGCCTTTCCTGTCCCAGCCCATCCCTGACTGGGAAGGTGGCCTGAGCTGCCTGTGCCTGGGAGCCCAGGCTCCTGGCATAACTCGCTCAATATGGGCTCCAGCTTGCTGGGTGGGTCCTGAGTCAGCATCCCATCTGTGAGATGGGACCCTTGGCCTCCCAACTTGGTCTGGGTAACTGGGAAGGGCCCTGGACTGGGTGTAAAGGTGGGCCTGAGGTCATGTCTGTGCTGTTCCTGTTTTAGGTCTCAGGCCGAACACAGAACCCAGTGGCTCCTCCTGGGGGCCTTCTGCAGACCCCTGGTCTCCTCTGCCCTCAGGAAGTGCCCTGTCCAGAAGCCAGCCCTGGGACCTGCCCCCTATGCTCTCCTCCTCTGAGCCCTGGGGCCGGACCCCAGTACTGCCCGCCAGACCCCCTTCCACAGACCTCTGGGCACAGAACTCCCCCCAGCACAAACTCCCCGATACTGGGGCTGACCCTTGGGGGGCCTCAGTGGAGACCTCCAATGCACCTGGTAAGCAGAGGGCCAGAGGGTGTGGGTGAGGGGCTGGAGGACTTCTGGGTCCCCTCCCTCCAGTGCCAAGGGGCAGCACTTTCTGTGTTAAGAGGGCTGCTTGCCCAAAAGGGGTCAGACCAGTGCCTGCCTTTTTTGCCATCCTACCTCCTCTCCCTCTTCCTCCTTGGCCAGCTCTAGGTACCTCGCCCTTTGATCTATTTGCCAAACCTCCAGTATCCACAGAGACCAAGGAAGGGCCGGAGTGTGCCCAGGCCCTGCCCTCGGGGAAGCCCAGCAGTCCTGTGGGTAAGCAGGAGGCAGGGGATGATACAGCTCTGGGGAATGAGGGGCCTGCCCAGAGGTGACCTCCCTCCTCTTCTTCCCACAGAGTGACCATTCCCTCTCCCTACCAATGAGTTCTATCATCTCTGTTCCAGAGCTGGACCTGTTTGGAGACCCCATCCCCAGTTCCAAGCAAAATGGCACCAAGGAGCCAGATGCGTTTGACCTGGGTGTACTGGGGGAAGCGCTAACCCAGCCCAGCAAGGAGGCCCGAACATGCCGCACTCCAGAGTCTTTCCTGGGCCCTTCAGCCTCCTCTTTGGTCAACCTTGATTCATTAGTCAAGGTGCCCCAGGCTGCAAAGACCCGAAACCCCTTCCTGACAGGTAGGACACCCCTTGTCCCCGCCGGGTCTCTTACTCTTCTTCCCTATTTCTGAGACCCCAGATCTTGCCCCCCCCCCATTTAGGGCTGTGTCCCTTGGCGCGCTCCAAGCCCCCCACCCACTCTCGTTCCGCAGGTCTCAGCGCTCCATCTCCCACCAACCCGTTCGGTGCGGGCGAGCAGGGCAGGCCGACCCTGGACCAGATGCGCACCGGGTCGCCGGCGCTGGGCTTGGCGGCCAGCGGGCCGGTCGGGGCGCCCTTGGGCTCCATGACCTACAGCGCCTCCCTGCCCCTCCCGCTCAGCAGCGTGCCGGCCGGCGTGACCCTCCCCGCCTCGGTCAGCGTCTTCCCGCAGGCGGGCGCCTTCACGCCGCCGCCCGCGAGCCTGCCACAACCGCTGCTGCCCACGTCGGGCTCTGCCGGGCCGCTGCAGCCGCCTCCGCAGGCCGGCACCAACCCCTTCCTCTGAGCGCAGCCCCGCCCCGCCCCGCCCCCGCCGCCCGGCGCATGCGCGCGCGAGGGCCCGCCCCGGCGCGCGGCGGGGCGGGGCGGGGCGGGCTGTCACCCCCCCAGGACCCGCCCCGGGAAGCCCGGAACGGCTGAGACTCCGCTCCGCGGCCCGCCTCGGCGCTTGTCCCGGCCTCCGCAGCCCCTCCGCGGTTCCTGGAGTTTGAGACTGAGGACTTCCCGGGGCTGAGACCACGCCCGCGTGGTAAAGACTGGAACCCGCCGCCTCCGCTCCCACCAAGTGGACTTTTTGCGAGGCGTGGCGGCTGGGTCAGGGCCACAGCGTGAATCTCCGGCTGCCGTGGGAACAAGTGACCCGCAGTGTGGGGCGCAAAAATGCTCCCACTTTCCGTACAACCCCCCAGCCTGGCACCTTCGCTTCCAGATGCTCCCCAGGCTCCCACTCATTCTCTCATTTCATTCATTTACCGCAGATCAGCACTGGGGATGATCTCATGGCAGGGAACAATAGGCAGGTGTTCCCATTCGCTGCGCACTCGTTCTCTGCTAAGCACTTTAGACAGATTATTTAATTTAATCCTTACAACGACCCTCTGAGGTAGATCATACTATTCCCACTCATGACTGGCTACATAATTTGTGGGGCCCAGTGCAAAATGAAGAGGCGGGGCCCTTTTTCCAAATTAAGAATTTCAAAATGGGGGCAGCAGAGCGTTAAACCAAGTGCATAACCCTTGGTCCTGCTCTCATAGGTGAGTAAACAGGCTCAGAGAGGTTAAGCGGCATGCTCAAAGTCACAAAGCTATCGCGGACCGGGGCTGGGATTCCCACCGTCTGGCTCCACGTGGAGCCCTGAGCTCCCATGCTGGGCCCCAGGTTTCATCTGCAAATATTGACCTACCGTAAACAAAGCGCCGGGCTCACCTGGGAGGGATCCGAGAATTGCTAAGCCCACCGCCTCCAGGAGCTCAGAACTCAGTGGGGAGACAAGCCAGGTCCTGGAGCCCTCCTGCTCCTTTGTTTTACTGAGTCACCTTAAATCTGGCTCTACCCTCCCCCACCTTCCTTCCCCCTGGGCAAGAAATTCAATCTCAGCCCTGATGAGAGAGCCTGACTCCTCCTGGGGGCTTATGTCGGGTCTAAGAAACCAAGGGGACGGGCAGGGCCTGGTACCTCATCCGAGGTCCACCATGGTCACCCCCATTCCTTTTCTCCTCAATGCTCTCCCACCACTGGACCACCTGACACTGATTTGTCCTCAGTGCTCAGGGTCTGGCCCTACTACCAGCCCCCACCCCCTTTTGGGTGACTGAGGGAAAACAGCCTTCCATAGACCAGAAACACCAAAGTGTGTGTGTGTGGGGGGGGGATACGATGCTGCTCTCTTTCTTAAGTGGAAGGGGGACTGGGGAAAGGAGCTGCTTTTTTTTGTTTTTTGTTTTGGAGGGAGGGAGGGAGTCCTACCGTGGCTGTTACAGGCAGGATGGACAAGAGCACCTACTTAGGAGTCAGACCGACAAAGTTCAAAACTCTGCTCCAAGCTTTGCACTTAATAATAATAATCACTTAGTAATAAGTGGTTATGCTCCCTGACCTTGAGTAAATTACTTAACCTCTCTATGACTCTGTGCCTCCATTTCCTTATTTGTCAAATGTGAACAAGAGTTCCTTCCCTATGAGGTTGCTATGTGGCTCCTCCTAGGCCAGTGTTCATTTGGCCCAGGGCCCATCCTCTTCAGAGACACTACCCATGAGCAATGAGCCCATCATACCCCTCATTCCTGGTCTTGCCAGGCAGTGCCCAGAGTCCAGCCCCCATCTGTCTTTGGCCACACACACCTGGGAGGTCTCCATCCTTCTTGGTCGCTGCCTCACCCATCGCCCCTCCCCTACCTGGGCCCTCCTCTTCTAAACTGGCTCTCCCTTGTGGACTTGACTTTCCTGAGGATTCCCAAGGGGTGCTGCCTGACCCCCCACAAAGAAGAGGTTGGTAGCCTTGCTCCCCGTAACTACTTCTGGACCATTTGCCTCCTCTAAGAGCCTTCCTTCTTGGAGGCTGGAGCCACTTGGCTGTCCTGCCTGCTCTCCACCTGGGGATGTGCTCCACCTCATTCTCACCGTCCTTCTGTCTTGGCTCACAATCTCCTCACCCATTTCTTGCTTAACCCTGCGTGACTCCATTATTCAGGAGGATGACCTTGACCTCTCAGCTACCCTTACCCATGGTCACTCTTTTGGGCTTGTCATCACCCTAAATTCCTTCACATTCAAGGCAGGCTTCCTGCTCTCTGATCTTAATCTCATTCCTTCCAGGGAGCACCCACCAGACCCTCCACCTGCCAACCTTTCTGCCACCACTCCGACCTTCTCAGAGATCTCTTCTCTCCTTGATGTCAATTGCCTTCTCTCAACCAAATCCTTCCCCTTGATATTTGCCATAATTAGCCTCATCCATCTTGAAAGTCTTTCCATCTTTCCCCTCATATGAAGCACCCATGCTACTTCCCTATGTCTCCTTTCTTTCCCCTCCTCCCGACCCACTCCAGTCGGCTTTTGCTGTCAGCCAAGCCCACCCAGTGGCCCATGTTGCTGAAGCCAGTAGGCCTTTTTCTGTCCCATCCCAGTTGGCTTTTCCAGAATCCAACCATGAGGATCCTTCCTCCTTGCAACTCTCTGTCCCGTTGCCTTTGGGACACCACCCTCTCCTGGCGTTCCCTTGACCCTACAGTGGTTCTCTCTGTATCTTCCATGGGGGCACCCCTGAGTTCCCTGAGCCTGCTCCTCTCCTCGTGCTGCTCCCTGGATGGGCCCTTCCAGGCCTGCACACTGAACCCCCCGATTCCTCCCACCAACCTCTCCTCTCCGCGTTCTCTCCACACATGCATCTCAAGGGCACCTCCAACCAACATGTCCAAAAATGACCTCACGAACCCCCACCTGAGCCTTTCTGTGCCCCCACCTCAGCAAATGGCCTCACCCTCCAGCATAAGCCCTGCTCTGCAAACCAGTCTTGACACCTCCCTCTCCCTCACTGCCAATCCTGAGGATGTCTCCTCTACAGGCCTCAAGACCTTCTCATGACCTTCACCTCCACCATCTCCCCTGGGTCCTGCCAGGGTCTCCGAACCAGTCCTGTTTCCACTCGTGCCCCTTTCCAGTCCATTCTCCACTAGGAAGCCAGAGGGACCTTTCCAATGTGCAGGGTCACTCCCCTGACCAGAGCCCTTCAATATCTTTCTTCTCTCATAACCAAAACTCCTAACTCACAGCTCCTGAGTCCCACCAGGACCTGGAGGCTTGCCCTCCTCCAAACTCACAACGTCATCTCTCCTATCTCTCTTCCCGTTGCTTTCTGCCCTGCAGCCATGCCTGCCTTCCCCAGTTCCTCAGCTCTGACTCACTGCTATGCCACAGGGCCTTTGCACATGGGTTTCTCCTGCTTCCCCAGCACTCCCCCCACACCCTCTCCGGACCCCATCCTCTTGTTGTTCTTCCATGGCTGCTACACAAATGTGATTTCCTTGGGGAAGCCTCTCCTGCCTCGCCTCTCCCACCAGACCAGGCTCCTTTTTATATGAGAAGTCATGGCACTTCTCACAGTGGGTGGTCCTACAGTCATGTGTGTGGCTGTCAGAATTAACTTCTGGCTCCTTCAACAGACTGAGCAACCCAGGGGCAGGAGCCTGGTCTCTCGCCGCCCACCGCTGTACCTAAGCAGAGTGCCTGGCAGGCAGTAGGCACTCAAGAAATATCGGCTGAATGTAGCAAATGAGACAAGTGTGTAAAGTACATGATAGGACACAACGTTGGCTCATCGTTATTATTCAGGGACGCCTTGGGAGTGGGTGGGATTTGCTCAGAACCTTGAGATGGAGCGTATTTGGCCAGGTGGGTCTGGACCAGGTTGGACAAAATGACCTGAGGCTCTGGCATCCCACGGCTCTGACATCCTCCCAACCCTCCATGTTCTTCCCATGAGGGTGATCCTCCCGCGGGCAGCTGAGTGGGCCGATTTTGTGCACAGACGCGCGTCCTCCCAAGCCCGGGCTGCCCGGGCTGCCCGGGCTGCCCTCCCACGCTCGGCCAGCAGGCGGCGCGCGGAGACCAGCCTCGCGGCGGCCGGGACTCTCGCCGAAGACCCGCCCGAGGCTCGGGGGCGGGAGGGGGGGGATGGGGGGTTGCCCTGGCCCGCCCCTCGCAGCCTGCGGGCCTCCCTCCACCCGCCGCAGCGTCCCGGCCTCGGCCGCTGGCAGCCATGCTGGGCGCACGGGCCTGGCTGGGCCGCGGCCTCCTGCTGCCCCGCGCCGGGTCCGGCTTCGCCGCGAGCCGCAGGTACAGGCGCGTGAGTGGGCTGCTGCGGCGCGCCCTGCGCCCGAGGGGCCCCGGGACCGGTCGTCACCGCGCTGGTCCCCAGTGCCTGCCTGGCCACCCCTCCTGCCTCCTCCCCACGCCAGTCTGCTTCCGAGACCTGGCCCAGGCAGTAACGGCCTCCCCCCACCCCCCTCCGTCTCCCCGTCCCTTCCTGCTGCAGGGCTAGCTCCCCGGGGACTCTCCTGACACCACCTCCAGGAAGCCTTCCTTGAACCCCAATGCTGGGCCTAGGGTCCTTATCCAGCGGCACCCTGGACTGACCTGTTACAGCCCTTTGGCTGCAGGGGCCTGTCATTTAGGTCTGCCCTGCGGCGCCAGCCTCCCAGGCTGAGCCCCGCGAGATCTGAGCCAGTTTCTGACTCCCTGGGCAGCCTGCGGGTCTGGCCTCATGGAAGTGCCCAGGGGTGGATGTTGAGTGAGAAGGTCCCCATTGTCGATTTTCCTCTCGTTGCCCCTCACCCGGTCCAACCCCAGATCCATTCTTGCCCTGTCCAGCCACCAGCACCAGGCAGCCTCCTGCCCAGATCACCAGCCCAGGCCTGCGGGAGAGATACCTCCAGCACAGCCATCATGGGGAGGGGCCCTGTTGGGGGGAAAAGAATGGAGACTGAAGGGCCATTCTGCCCATTGTGACTCACCCTGACCTCACAGTCATCATCCTTCCCACCGCCAGGTCTGAGAGGTTGGGGGAGACTAACCTGGCAGGGAGCCCCCAATGAGCCACCTTCCTTCACCCCCCCAAAAACACAAGGGGGAGCACAAAGGCCACGGTCTCCCCCGTGGTTCAGACAGGTGGGTTGGGCTGGGAGCAGGAGGTTCCAGGAGAGGGGCCAGAGGGCAGGGTGGGCTAGTATGGGCCTCTGGGGTAGGCCCGGGGAGGGGGGAACCCCTCACTTGACCCACCTGCCCATGCCAGGGGTAGCTCCTCCCGGGACAAGGACCGAAGTGTGACGGTCAGCAGTACAGTGCCCATGCCTGTTGGAGGGAAGGGAAGCCGGACCAGCTGCTCCCCATCCACACTCCAGAAGGTTCCCAACCGCCTGATCAATGAGAAGTCACCATACCTCCTGCAACATGCTTACAACCCTGTGGACTGGTGAGGACCACTCCTGATGCCCTTTCCCCTGTGGGGCGGGGGGGGGGAGCAGCTGGGCTCCCAGCCCCTCCTGTACCCCCCCATCCTGGGGCTAGTGAGTGATGCCCAACCCTGCCGGGCCTAGGTACCCCTGGGGACAGGAAGCCTTTGACAAGGCCAGGAAAGAAAACAAGCCAATTTTCCTTTCAGGTAACGTAGCCACCTTCCCTGGGATGGGAGGAAGGGAGTGGTATTGGATAGGGGAAGCGTCCTGTGGGTCTGGGGCCTCCCAGGAAACCTCCAACCAGTCACTGGTACCCCTCCCGGCCCACCATGGCCCCATTCCAGTGGGGTACTCCACCTGCCACTGGTGCCACGTGATGGAGGAGGAATCCTTCCAGAATGAGGAGATCGGCCGCCTGCTCAGTGAGGACTTCGTCAGCGTGAAGGTTGACCGGGAGGAGCGGCCGGATGTGGACAAGGTGTATATGACCTTCGTGCAAGTAAGCAGTCTTCCCGTGTATTGGGCGGGGGGTTATCTGCGCACAGGGGGCCGCTCCCCTCACCCTTGCCCTCTCTCTGCCAGGCCACCAGCAGTGGTGGGGGCTGGCCCATGAACGTGTGGTTGACTCCCAACCTCCAGCCCTTTGTGGGGGGCACCTATTTTCCCCCTGAGGATGGCTTGACCCGAGTTGGCTTCCGCACGGTGTTGCTGAGGATCCGGGAGCAGGTGGGTGTGCTCCCGGGGAGCGGAGAGGGGTGGGGACTGGGGGGGGGGAGGTCAAGGGCGAGGGGCCCCCACCGTATGCTGACCTCCGGGTCCGCCCCTGCCTCCCACAGTGGAAACAGAACAAGAACACCTTGCTGGAAAACAGCCAGCGTGTTACCACGGCCCTGCTGGCCCGCTCGGAGATCAGCATGGGTGACCGACAGGTGCCCCCCTCCGCTGCCACCATGAACAGCCGCTGCTTCCAGCAGCTGGACGAGGGCTATGATGAGGAGTATGGTGGCTTCGCGGAGGCCCCCAAGTTTCCCACGCCGGGTCTGTGCCCCCCCCATGCGTGTCCCACCCCCCATCCCAGCCCTCTGATGCCTGTCTGGCCCATCTTTTCTGACCGCTGGCTGGGTCATTAAGCACCTGCTCTCCTGACTGGCCAGTGAGCTCCTTAACCCACCTGGCAGGAGCTCTCTCGTGAAGACCTGACTTCTGGTCTGAGCGGCAACCCCATGACACTGACCTGGGTAATGATGTTCTGTCCTCTGTGTTGACCGTTGACCTCCTGACCTCCAGGGTGTCCCGGGAGACAGCCTGTTGAGTGAACTCCTAACCCCAGCCTGGCCAAAGGCCTCCCGATCACCCAGATCTCTGCCCCCCGTGTCCCCCATGCTCTCACCCAAGTGCTCTTGGTGCCCCCGCAGTGATCCTGAACTTCCTGTTCTCCTACTGGCTCAGCCATCGACTAACCCAGGATGGCTCTCGGGCCCAACAGATGGCCTTGCACACCCTGAAAATGATGGCTAACGGGGGCATCCGAGACCATGTGGGACAGGTGAGGGGGATTAGGCATTCCCTGGACGGGGCAGCCGGAGGCAGGGGGTTGGGACAGAGGCTGGGGTCAGCCTCCAGCCCCATGTCCTGCCTGGCACAGGGTTTCCACCGCTACTCCACGGACCGCCAGTGGCACATCCCCCACTTCGAGAAGATGCTGTACGACCAGGCACAGCTCGCGGTAGCCTATTCACAGGCCTTCCAGGTGACCCCTGAACCCGGCCCAGGGCAGACACTTAGCCTGTCCACCTACCTCTGGCTGCCTCTCTAGGGCTTTCTTGGGGACTTGTGCCCCCCCACCCTAACTTCACCCCTGATCCCCTCCTATATGCCCAGGCTCCCTCCCCACCCTCCTGGGAGAATGCTGACTGCCCTCTCTGTACCTAGGCCATCCCAGAGACCTCTGTTTACAGTCTCCTTCCTCCCGTCTCAGATCTCTGGTGACGAGTTCTACTCCGACGTTGCCAAAGGCATCCTGCAGTACGTGGCTCGGAACCTGAGTCATCGGGTGTGTGTCCACTGAGGCAGGCGGGCCTGGCTGCGGGAGGGCTTGGGTCCTCCGCTGCCCTGAAAGTTGGGGCCAGCAAACTCTCCTCTCCTCACAGTCTGGAGGCTTCTATAGCGCAGAGGACGCAGACTCACCCCCAGAGCGGGGCATGCGGCCCAAAGAGGGTGCCTTCTATGTGTGGACGGTCAAAGAGGTCCAGCAGCTCCTTCCTGATTCTGTGCTGGGTGCCACTGAGCCCCTGACCTCGGGCCAGCTCCTCATGAAGCACTACGGGCTCACAGAGGCCGGCAATATCAGCCCCAGTCAGGTGAGGATGCTCGGGGACAAGGGAGGGGTCCTGAGGCCCAGCAAGTGAAGGGACTCCCTCTCACAAAGGGCTGTTTTCCTCAGGACCCCAAGGGGGAGCTGCAGGGCCAGAATGTGCTGACTGTCCGGTACTCACTGGAACTGACCGCTGCCCGCTTTGGCCTGGACGTGGATGCTGTCCGGACCTTGCTCAACATGGGGCTGGAGAAGCTCTTTCAGGCCCGGAAACATCGGCCGAAGCCACACCTGGACAGCAAGATGCTGGCCGCCTGGAACGGTGGGGCGGCCGGGCCTGACGCCTGATCCGTTTTACAGACTTACCCTTCGCGAGGTCCCTTCTATATGTCAGGCACCTGCTAGATATCAGTTCTCCCTTTATCCGGTTTATCATCCCCAATTTACAGATGAGCCAACCGAGGCTTACAGAGCTTAAGTGACCCACCCCAGGTCACACACAGGGGGCAGAAGCTCTCACCCCATTGCTCCAGAGAGGTGTCAGGGCTTGTGGGGGGTTGGCAAGGCGGACATGCCTGGAAGGGCCCGGCTCGCTTCTCACGACCACCAGTGTCTCCTCCCTCCAGGACTGATGGTGTCTGGCTATGCTGTGACTGGGGCCATCCTGGGCCTGGAGAGGCTGATCACCCATGCCATCAATGGTGCCAAGTTCCTGAAGAGGCATATGTTTGACGTGGCCAGTGGCCGCCTGATGCGGACGTGTTATGCGGGCCCCGGGGGAACCGTAGAGCACAGGTCAGGGGCGGGGCGGCCTCGGAAGGCTTGTCTCCCTGGGCGTCCCAGGCCCATCTCTGCCCCTCTCCCTACCTCCTGGTAGGCTCCAATCCCAGCTCTGCTGTCCGCTCACTGTGAGCTCTTAACTTCCTTGGGCCCGGTTACCCACCCCGGGAAATGGGCTAAGCGCACCCACCGAAGAGTACCAGCAAACGGTGCTGGCAGAGGGCCTCCTCTGGGAAAGCCGCTCTCTCCCGGGGCCTGTCTCCAGCTCCTTCCCTAATGCCTGTCCCCCCAGCAACCCGCCCTGCTGGGGCTTCCTGGAGGACTACGCCTTCGTAGTGCGGGGCCTTCTGGATCTGTACGAGGCCTCGCAGGAGAGCTCCTGGCTCGAGTGGGCTCTGCGGCTGCAAGACACGCAGGACAGGCTTTTCTGGGACTCCCGAGGTAGCGGCTACTTCTGCAGTGAGGCCGAGCTGGGGGCTGGTCTGCCCCTGCGTCTGAAGGACGGTCAGTGGTGGGCTGGAGCTGACGTGGGCCCAGTTAGGGCTTGGTTTTCCCTGGGGGAGGCATAAGTGAAGTGTAATGGTAAAGAGCCAGCATGGGTTTGCATCGCCACCGCTTATAACCAATTGACTTGGAGTTGGTCTTGTTATATTCCAGATCGTCAGTTTCTTAATATGTGAAACAGCGCTGACGTTGGTACGAACTCACAGGGTAGACACAGAGACGAATTTAGCTATTTGGCGGAACAGGCTGGGTAGCAGTAACTGGAGTGCCTGGAGTCACATATCACACAAGGCTATAACCCTCACGAAATACAGTGTAGCAGGGGAAACAGCTAATAAACAGTAGTGACTAGTACAAGAGTGCATGCGTGCAATGTGAGTGCCATCAAGAGGTAGGCGCCCGGCCCCTTCTGTTTTAGTACGGCTCACCATCACCTGACGTGTCTGGTCCGTTCACGGTCTCTCTCCCCCAACTCAAATGTAAGCATCTCGGGAGCAAGACTTCCTTTTCCTTCTACATTCCCAGAGTCTAGCGTAGGCCCAGCACATAGCAGGTGCTCCATGAATGTTAGGTGAAGGAATGAAAGGACCTTGAGAGAGGACAACAGCGGGGCCCAACTCAGCTAGGGGGAGGTCCGATCAAACCGGGGACAGGCGTCATTTAGCCAAGAGTTAGGAGGAGCCTGGAGGATGGAGGATGGGGCCGAGGCCAGAGGAGGGGAGGCGCCCACGTGGGCAAAGCTGGATCTCTGCAGGGTCTTACAGGCATGGCAAGGAGTGGAAATCTCTGACGGGTTTTCAGTAGGTTGTGATCTGGTCCAGTTAGGTCTAGGAATTTCATTCTGACTGAAGGTGGACGAGGGACCTTCAAAAGGGAGCAGAAGAAACCGGGTGACCAGTTAGGAGGCTGTTAGTGGCATTCAGTCCCGGCGAGGGCTGGCCACAGACAAGCTAGAAGTATGAGATGGGGAGAAGTGGTGGAATTTAGGTCTACTCTGGCAACAGACCCAGTAGACTCTGGGTGGATTAGAAGTGGGAGGGGGGAGGGGCAAGGACGGTGGCACTCTGGTTCCAGCAGCTGGGCGGCTGGATTGAGGAGTCCACAGTGAGATGGGGGAGCTGGGGGACCAAAAGTTCACCCTGGGGCAAATGGCTGAGAGAGCAAAAGATCAGCAACTGTTGGTGCTGGCCTTACCATCAGAGCTGGGGCAGGATTGGGCAGAGTGGGGTGGGGGGGGACTTTTTTCTATCCCGTCCCCATCCCCCACAACTTTAGCCACAGTCCTGGGGCAGGGTCCCAGGACCCAGTGAGCCTCCCTCACCGCCCCTTCCCCCTGCAGACCAGGATGGCGCGGAGCCCAGTGCCAACTCCGTGTCAGCCCACAACCTGCTTCGGCTGCACGGTTTTACGGGGCACAAAGACTGGATGGACAAGTGTGTGTGCCTGTTGACCGCCTTCTCTGAGCGCATGCGCCGTGTCCCCGTGGCTTTGCCCGAGATGGTCCGCGCCCTCTCAGCCCATCAGCAGACCCTCAAGCAGGTGGGGGGGGCGGCGAGGGCACTGGCGCTGGGACCCTGGGTGGGAGGGGATCTGGGGCTGCAGTGGGGGATGGGGACAAGGGGTGGGGCTCCTGGAGCCGTCCCCCAGAGCTCAGGTCTGTGAGTGTGTGGCCGTCTAGGAGTGTATGTGCAGGTGTCTTCATGGGGATGTCCATCTGAGCTGCTCTACGCAGCGGCGGTGTGCATCTGAGGGGCCAGGCCTCTGGCTTGGGCAAGTGCCTGTCTGAACACCTGTTGCTGGGGCTCTCAGCACAGGGAGCGCGGGAGGCAGGGGCTAGATATGGGTCCCTGGGGCTGGTGAAGTGTTTCTCCGTAGGTCTCTGTGTGTCTGTGTAGTTGGGTCGGCCAGTGTGTGTGCAGCTATATGCTTACCTGCGTGCAAGTCCCTGTTTGCATTTTTGCTGCGTGTGCACATCTAGATGTGTGTGGCCCTGGAGGCGTGTGACTGTGTGTGTGCGTGTCTGCTGAGCATGTGCTGGTGAGCGTTCACCGGTCTGCATTTGCCTGTCTGCGTGTGCACGCCCCGTGTTCAGGTTACATCTGCACGTTTGCCTGCCTATCTCTGTGTGTATGTGTGTGTGTTGTGTGCTGGCGTCTGTGCCTCTGGGTACGTCTCCCTGCCACTGTGTGGGACACCGTCACTTTGTGTGTTCCCGGGTATGTGTGTCCACGTCCCCACTTGCTGAGCTTGCATCTGAGGCAGTCTCCTGGCAGCTGGTCTGGAGGAGGCTAAGCCAAGTCTATGTTCCTTCCTGGGTCTATAGTGCGGAGTGGAGGGAGGATGGGGAACCCCTGGGGGGTCTGGTCCAGCTCCCTGCACCTGACCCCGGAATTACCTTTCTGTTCTGGCCAGATTGTGATCTGCGGAGACCCCCAGGCCAAGGACACCAAGGCTCTGTTGCAGTGTGTCCACTCCATCTACATCCCTAACAAGGTTAGAGTCTGTGAGCCCGGCCCCCACCTGCAACTCCCCCGCCCAGACCCGCCCCCCGCCCCTCTCCACCATCCCCTCCTCTGGAGGCCTGGGAGTGGAGAGCCACCGTGGGCCCCACCAGCGTCCCAGCACCCCCCGCCCCCGGTGACCGTCTACTCTGCTGCTCCCACAGGTGCTGATCCTGGCCAACGGGGACCCATCCAGCTTCCTGTCCCGCCAGCTGCCCTTCCTCAGTACCCTGCGGCGGCTGGAAGACCGGGCCACGGCGTACGTGTGTGAGGACCAAGCCTGCTCGATACCTGTCACGGAGCCCTGCGACTTACGGAAACTGTTACACCCATGACTGCCTCGGCCGCCTCCGGCGGGGGCAGGATGCCCAGCTTCCCAGCTGGCCAGAGACCCAGGCCCAGTAGCGCCCTGAGCACACTGTGGCCATCCTTGGGCACCCTGTCACCGGGTGCCCTTGGCCATCCTTGCCGCTCCCCCCATGGGCACCCACTCACCCTGGAATAAACCTAACAGCGTCCCGCGGGAACCTTGGGGTCTCTGCCTTGCTGGTGGGAGGGGTGCGCCTCTCGCTGACCCCTCTGCCTTCTCCAGGCACGCTGCCCCAGCCCGTGGTCATTGCAGCTCAAGTGAAACTCAGGGCAGGGGGCCCGTAATGACCACCAACTTTCACATAAACCAGTCCAAGGACGGTTCTCTGTCATTTGGAACATCTGTTGGGTTGGAAGTCCTTCTCCAAATCTGAGTCCTTCCTGTTGCAGGGAAAGCTGGTACTTTTCTGTGACCACCTCCTGTCCCTTCGGATGCTCGCAAGTCCTGCCCTTGGCATTCGCATCTTCACAGACCCCAGAAACCCCATCTAGCTTCCACCTCGGGGAAGGCACTGGGAAGCGTGCTTCGGGGAGGGCAGGTGTAGTGGGCTGGGGCTGACTGGCAGGGAACAGGGAAGGAGCTGTCTCCCTCCCCACAGCCTTCAGGGATCTGCTGGGCCTGGGCACCCTCACAGCCCCAGAGCCAAGCAGTACAGACAGCCGGAAGAGGCTGCTAGAGATGAGAGTCGAATGGGGCCACTGCTTGTGGGGATGACAGCAGGGGGGAGGAGTGGGAGAATGGACTGTCACTGTAGGGTCTACACATGGTCACACCCAGCCACACACTTTGACTAGGCAGCTGGGCCCTCGGTGCAAGCCACCGTCCCATCTGGAGGGGATTAGGGCTCCGGCCAACAAGGTCAGGTGGCCCTTTTCTGGCTGGAGCCTGCTCAGCCTCAGGCAGGAAGTCTGAGGCTTGGGCAAGTGGAGCCGGGTCTGGGGGGCAGTGAGCGGGGAGGGGGGAGCTGGTGAAGCACAGGTGGCCTTTTTGGCAGCGTCAGCCCTGGCTCCGGAAAGTCTAGGCAGTTTGCAAAACCCTCTGCCTCCGTCTCACTGACCCTCACGGATGAGGTGACAAGGCAGGTACATCTGGCCGCCTATGGACAGATACTCAAGGCCCAGAGAGGGTCAGAGACTGGCCCGAGACCACTCAGCACATCTGGTTCTTTCCACGGTCTTCAGGGGACAATAAAAACCGCTGAGCCTTCTTCTTCCCCCCCTCCCAGGAGGTATAGGCGCGGCTGTGAAAGGGGGTGCATTTGGTGTCTCTTACCCCTCTCTAGCCAGTCCTCCCTCTGCTGTGTCCTCTTTCCCTTCCCCTGGTACCAGGCATGCACTCGACAAAGGGGTTTTGTAAGTTCAAAGGAAGGAGTTAGGGCCTTAACGGGTTAGGCTTCCGGGAGAGCTAGCATTTTCTGACTAGGGCAAGGCTCAACACCCGGCTTGCTCAGATACGGGCTCTTACGTCTGCTGCCCCTCTTCCCTTGGCCGGCCCCTCTTGGGTGCGCGCTCTGCCCTACCAGCAGGGCTGTCCCAGAGGAGCTGGGGGCCAGCGCCAGGGGACACGGGACCTCACAGCTGGAGAAGTCACTTCACTAAGTTCATCTGTCTGAGCCTCAGTCGTCTTATCTAAAAAATGGGACAACCACCACCCAACTCCCAAGGCTGCGAGGTGACAACATGGGATGATGTATCATCGCTGAGCGGAGAGCCTCACAGATGGGAAGATCGTCTCAGTTCCTGAGGGAGCCAGCCAGGCTGTGCGGGAGGTGTAAAGGGGAGAGGGTTGGAGGGGGCTGAAGGGGCTGGCAGAGCAGGTCCTATATGAAGGCTCTCCCTCAAACCCCGAAATCATCTCAGGCCTGACTTCTTTGTTAGGAAACTGAGGCCCAAGGAACTTCCTGTGCCTCATTCTCCTCCCTGCCTGAGGTTACTCATTCGTCTAACAAAGATTTATGAAGTACAGACTACGTGCCAAGCTGGACCGGACTAGGCTCTGGTGAGCAAAACGGATGTAACCCTTGCCCTGAGGGAACAGAGAGCCTAGAGGGGCAGACAATCATTTCGTGACTACACACCTTAACATCAAGTGCTATGAGGGTCCAGATTCTTGTCTGGCTCAGGACAGTGTCCTCAGCATGTTGACACATGGTAGGCACCGCGGTACTTGCTGAAAAAGGGCGCTCTGAGGGGGTGATGGCAGGACCGAGGCTTGGAGGGTGGGAGTTAAAGATGGTTTCACCCCTCCTTTTGCCTTCTCTGTAGGTCCTGCCTCCTTCCTCCCCTTCCCCCCTCAGGCGAAGAGAGCATCTCTGACGCGACGTCAGAGTCTTCCGGTGCCCCCGCCCAGGGATCAGGATACCTTAGGTGGCAGGTCACCCCGGGTCCTGAGGCCAGGGGAGTAAATGTGTGTCTGCCCCACACCCTGCTCGCTCTCTGGGTATGTTCTAGAACAGAGTTCAGCTCAGAGACAGAGGTGGCCTGGATGATGGATGGAGGTGTAGGGCCTGCTGACCACCAGGAAACCTGACCACTGGGCTGGGCGAGCCTTTCTGGGCTCGTTGTCCCCTCTGCAAAGAGGGTATGATTAAAGGTATCACTACCTCCTGGTGTCAGCCCTGGGGCTTTTTGACCCTGTTGGGGAAGGGCAGCCGGACTAGGCAGACTGCCACCTGCGGGAGGGAGGAAGGTGTCAGACACGTGGAGTGAACCAGAAATAGGCCCCTCTCCCAGAAGACCGCTGAGAGTTCAAGCCTGGCAGGGCACACGCGGAATGAGAGCAGAGACTCCCGCCAGGAGGGAAAGGCACTTAAGGGATCGGCTCATTAGCATGAAATGCAAATGAGCTCGGCCTCATTTGCACAACTCGGTGCCCGGATTCGGCGAAAGGGCAACCGGGAGGCTGCAGCGGCGTGGCCCTCCCCTCTGCACTCCCTGCAACGCGCCCTCCAGGGAGCTGAGACACCCACCCCAGGCGGCCCGAGGCGCGCGGGGGCTGCGCGGGTGATGCAGCCTTGGAAGTTGGGGAGGGGGGCGGGGGCGGGAGGTCACCCTGCCTCCGCCTCTCCGCAGTGGTGTCAGCGCCCCGAGAGTCTCAGGACAAAGAATTGACTGACCTGCTTGGTTCCGCCGCCGTGTCTACATTCCCAGAGGTGGGAAGCGCTTCCCGACGTCTAATGCTCGATGCCCTCCGCGCCCCACTTTCACTCCAGCGCCCAGCACTCCCGCGGCGCTCTGCTCCCGGGCACCTGCAGCCTGTGGGGCGGCGGTGGGAGAGGGCTGGAGCTGACTGAGCCCGGGGACTCGGGGAGGTGGGGCGCGGCGAGACCCGGCTGTGCACGTTGCGTGTGCGCTCACGGAGAGCCGCAGACCCTGGAGGACCCGCTCCGGGTAGAGCGGAGGTGTGCGGACAGCCTCCCGGCCATACTGGAACTCCAGAGGGGAAAACTGAGGCACGGAGTGGGGGGAGGGGAGGTTGGTGAGACTTTAAAGCAGGTCAAGACTCAGAAAGCCCAGCTCCGTGCTTCCACCCCCTCTCACACACTCGAGGCCCCCGCAGGTCCCTTCGCGGCAGCCTCTCTCTGCTCCTCAGCTGCTCTGGGGGACCTGGGCCCTGGGACCGGCATGACCTGTCGGAGGCCACGTGTTCAAGCGCGAAGCCCCTGCGGGAGATCCACAGCCTTCAAAGGATCTCTAGGGGCAGAGGGGATGAAGCTCAGGACTGTTGACGTGAGGTCAGGGTCGGCGGGTCAGGGTTAGAAGGTCAGGGTCAAAGTCTCAGAAGTGGACCTGGGAGAGGGGTCTACAAGACCAAGAGGTTGCTGGAAACCACGCCCAGACCTTGCTCGCCCGGGACTTCCCTTCGCTCCGCCCATTTCCCCCAGACCGCCCCCCCCTCCAACCTGAAGCCCTACCCCGGGGACATCCTGCTCCGCTCCTCCCCTTCTTCGGTCCTGCTCCCAGGTTCGACTCCAGGGTGGGCGAGTGATCAGGTGGAGACCCAGGATTTCGCTCTGGGATCCTGGTCACACCCCACAGCCCGGCTGCCAGCCTCTCTTCTTCTCCAGGCCCGCCCAGAGCTGAGCCCCACCCTACGGCTGTGGTCCAATTTTAGGGGTCGTGGACAAAGGATGCCCCGGGGCCCGCAGCGCTATCCCAGGACCCGGCGCCGAATACTCTGATTCCCCGGGGCTCCCTCCAGGGGAGTCCCAGAGACCCCAGCGGCCAATAGGAAAGTGGGTTCGGTGTGGGTAGCCGTCTAATTGGCTCTGGCCTTCGGGAGCGGACCCAGGGGCAAGGGGAGGGGAGAAGGGCGGTCCTGGGCTTCGGGGTGGAAACCGGATTCCAGCTGTGGTTCTCTCCCCCGGCGGCCCCGCCCGCTCTGCCACGGCGGCCCGCCAATGGGCGCGCGGCTCGGGGCCGGCGGCGCGCGGGGATTGGTCGCGAGGCTGGCTGGGGAGAGGCGGGGCCGAGGCTTGAAGTTCGAGTGAGGGATCCAGCTGTGGTGTGCGCCGGGCTCCTCGCCGCCGCTTTCGCTTGCTCGCTCCGCGTCTCGGCCGGAGGAGGAGGCAGTGGCGCCGGCGACAGCTACGGCAGCGGCAGCCACCGCGGCGGCTGCGGCGGCGGCATCTCCGCCTCCACCCCCGCCCGGGACGGCCCCCCACCGTCTCCCCGCCCCTCCCGGACCGTGAGCCCGCCGCGGGGCGGAGGAAGGAGCCGCCCCCCACCCCCTCCAAACCCACCCCCAAAGAGATCCCTCCTCCCCTCCCCCCGCCGCCGCTGGCGCGGAGCCGGGACGATGCTGACCCCTTAGATCCTGCTCCAGCTGCGCCGCGGGAAGAGGGGGCGCCCCTCCCCCGTATCCCCCGCGCTCTGACCCCCTTCTCTCTCCCCCTCTCCCGGCCGCTTCGCCGAAGGTAGCGCCGAATCGGGCGACCGGAGCCTGGGCGCGAAGCGAAGAAGCCGGAACAAAGTGAGGGGGAGCCGGCCGGCTGGCCCGGGGGGCCCCAGGAGCCCTGGGGAAGAGGGACTCGCGCCGGGCGGGGCTTCCCTGCGACCCGGCGCCCCGCGGGCAGCATGCCCCTGCGGGCAGGGGGAGCTGGGCTGAACTGGCCCTCCCGGGGGCTCAGCCTGCGCCCTAGAGCCCCCCAGATGCGCCCCCGCCGGGGCCCCCCGGTGGCGTGAGGACACCTCCTCTGAGGGGCGCCGCTCACCCCTCTCGAGACCGCCCGGGGCCCCGGCTGGCCAGAGGATGGACGAGGAGGATGGAGCGGGCACCGAGGAGTCAGGACAGCCCCGGAGCTTCATGCGGCTCAACGACCTGTCGGGGGCCGGGGGCCGGCCGGGGCCGGGGTCGGCGGAAAAGGACCCGGGCAGCGCGGACTCCGAGGCGGAGGGGCTGCCGTACCCGGCGCTGGCCCCGGTGGTTTTCTTCTACTTGAGCCAGGACAGCCGCCCGCGGAGCTGGTGTCTCCGCACGGTCTGTAACCCATATCCTCCAGGGCACGACGGCCGGGCTGGGGGGTCCGCAGGGGGGCGGGCCGCGCCGGCGGAGGGGACCGAAAGCCAGGTGAGTCGGAGAAGTGAGCCTCGAAGGTGGGCATATGAGAGGGGGGCTGCTAAGGGAGGGAGGGGGCTTCAGAGTGGGAGCAGAGACGCGAGCAGGTTTGTCTGATACCCCAGACGAGCCCCACCTCGGTACACACACCTCAGTCCTCCTTGGGGGGCTGGGATCCAGGCCAGGAAAAGAGAGGAGACGTGCCCCGCTGGTTTGTAGCTGGATGCTCTCCAGATGTGGGCAGGGGAGGGTCGTCATCCTCCAGATGTGGGAAGCTTCGGGAGCCTGGGAGCTCTACTCCGCCCGCCGCCCGTTAGCGAGCTGGGTTGGGTTTCCGAGTTTGGGGGGGTGGGGTGGGGAGGAAGCTGCGGGGACGGGGGAGGGGGGGCTGCGATCTCCTGGGTTTCCCTCCTGCCCCCGCTCCAAAGTTTGAGGTGGATTCTAGGGTCTGATCCCCACCCTCAACCTGGTCCTTGAGGCTGGGGTTTTTACTGACCCAGAGGGAGATGTTGGGGGGCGGGGACCAGGTCCTAACTCCCCCACCCCCACCCGCGGGTTGGAGGCACAACAAGGAGATTCCGGCGGCGGCTGATGTCAGGGGCGCAGAATGAGAACAAGATGTGGTGGTGAAGGGGAAGCTGTCTGCCCCCAGAGCTGGAGTAGAGACCCTTTCAGCTGGAGCCCACTGCCCGGTGCCTCCCTTCTTCCTAATTCTTCATTCAGCGCCGGGTGCTTTGTGTTGGGGTTGGGGAGTTTTGTGCTAGATTTTTGTCTTGTAGAGGGAAAGACTGTGGCGAGAGCTTTGGTCAGCGGGGGATGGGATTAAGCCGGTCCAAGTTATTACCCTGTCACAAATACAGAGTGCTCCCGCTTCTCGGCAGAGCAGGTATGGGAGACCGCAGCCTCCGAGAAAGTACTGGGGGAACAGTGAAGCTGTGAGCTGGTTGGCTAAGGAAGACTCGGGTCCAGCACCCCAGGGTCTACCCCTTGGCTGGGTTTGTGGAATGCAAGCCCCACATTCCGGGGAGATCCATTTGGCACTGCTCTCTCTCCTCCTCCTGGTCTGGAGTGATAAGGGAGACCCCAGCCCCCTCAGCCCCCTGGCCTCTCCCCTTCAGCCCCTAGCACAAAGCGCCGCTTAACTAATGCAGGGCTCCCAGGCTCCGGGTGGGTCCCGTCACTGCCGGAAGGAAAGGAGGGGGGTGCGCTGCCATCCCCAGGCTTGACAGCTTCTCCTGACTCCTTCCTCTCAGCTCAGAGGCTCTTTTGGACCAGGGTGGGAGACCTCAGGTTTCCCTTGTAAACCCTAAGAGCCCAACCAGGACTCTGCTTTGAGGGAGGTGGGGGGAGCTTGGTGCCGCCCTCACTCTCCGCAGCTCTGCTGCGTCTAGTGCGCAAAGCAGGGATGTGAGCTTGGGTCCCCCCAACCCCCACCCTCTGCACCCCGCAGATCTTTAGGAAGCTCCCCCCATTACACCCTCTCTCCATCCCTTACCCCTTCTTCCTTTCTCTCTGAGCTGCAGAAAAAGAGAGGTGGGGGGTCTCAGAGGGCTCTACTCCCCTACTTCCACACCCCTAGCCCCAGGCCCCTTTCTCCCTGGTTGAGATGGACATGGGGAACTAATGTCTGAGAAGATGGGCTCTGGGCTTCCCTCCTCTCTACCCCTAACCACCTACCCTCTCCATGAATGGTGAAAAGCCCCATCCCCCTCCCTTCCTCCTCGGGAGTCCAGAAAGATAGAAAGGTAGAAAGATCTTCTCTCCCCTTTCCCTCCCCCTCTAAAACAACCAGACCTCTCAGCCAGCATCTCCCCACCTGCCCTATCTCCAGGTGCTAGTGGACAGTCTGGGGGGCAGATTCCTTCCTTGAGGGGCTCTGGGAGGGAGCAAGTGGAGAGGGCTGGAATGAGGAAAGAGAGGTGGGACCCCAGTGCTCCTCTTGAGGATGGAGGAGCAGGCTTACATCTGGGGTGGTGGGAGTCTGGGGTGTGGGGCATTGGCATCACTAGGTCTAAGTCACTAAGCCTGGGTTGGCTGAGGATGGGTTGAGAACAGTTCCTTGGCCAAGGGGCTGCCTAAGCTGTGCCCCACGAATCCCATCGCCCCTGAGCATCAAGGGAAACCTGTATTGTCATTGCCAGAGGGGCCCTGAGCTGACTCTTGGACTTCAGTCTTTCCCTTTCTCTCTTTTTGGTATCAGTGAAGCTTCCCATGGCTCCCCAAGGTTCTCTGCACCTCTGGGTCTGAGGGACATAGGGACACCTCCCCCAATAACTGAAGCTAGTTGGATTTTTGTTGGCATTTTTCTCAGTCCCTCCTCCTTTAGCCGCTAACACACCCGGTTTCCTAGAGAGGAGATCTAGACCCAGGTAGGAAGTAGTGTGCTTGTGTGGGGGGAGGAGGGGGGGGAAGGGAGGGCAGCAAAAGGAAGAGAGGCTCCGAAGTGCATGTGCTGGTACTGGGAAGACCAGGGGTACTCACATCAGTAGGGCCCCCCTCCTCCCCGGTTATAGGGGAGCGAGTTGGACTTTCCAGTATGTGTTTCTTGAAGTGTGAGGGAGCGCTTGGCCCCTCCCGGGAAGGAGATCCTGAGCATTCCCTCTCTGGCTGTTGTGTCACATCTGGAAGTTTGTGTAGGAGTTTCTCCAAGCTCAGAGCCCAGCACAGCTTTTTCTCATTTGGAAATCACAGGCTGGCATTTGGGATGCCGAGAGGGGGAGTGGGAGGGGGGCCAGAGGGGGAGAAGGGAGCCTGCCAGGAGTAGGGGGAGGAGAAGGGGGAGGCCCGAAAGGCAGGAGCCCTAATGGCTTCCAGAAGTGAGTGTGAGCGTGTGACTGCATCACTGTGTGTGCGTCTGGAGGGGAGGGGGCACCAGGAATTTCTGGAGTTTTCCTTGCCACTGTCCCAGTGCCCCAAGTTTGCCTGTTTCTCTTACCTAGGGACAAATCTCCATTTTGGTCCTCAGAGGAAATGGGAGGGGGTGTTCTTCCTGTCTCCTCACCAATTCCCTCCTCTCATTTTAAAACCCAAGACTCTCCAGAGGGGATTCTGGGGAGGGGGGCTGGGGAATTGAACAGGACTGGGGGAGCAGAGCACCTTCTGGCACTCCTTCTGCCCCAGGCCCACCTTCCGGCTGGGTCACACACCCACTCTACCCCGCGGAACTGTTGGGGGGCTCCCCATCACCCATACTGCCAACTGGAGCCATTCCTGGGATTACCCCCGCCACTCAACACCCCCTCACCTCTCACTCGCTCCCGCCCCAGCCCTCACCCCACCCTGCCTGCCTCAGCCAGGGTGGCGACAGACACAACTGCTCACACGTGTGTGTGCGCGCGCGCGCACTCACTCACTCACACACACACAGAGTCACAGACATTTGAATCAGATTTCTGGCCTATTTCCCCTTCCAAAGATTCCAACAGGCCGGCTCTCTTGTGTCTCTGGGTCTCACGTCTCTGTCTCTGGGTGGGGCCGGCTGCCTTTCTTCAGGCTTCAGTTTTCAGTTCAGCTGGAAACCTCTCTCCCCACACGCCCACAGGCTGGAGCAGAGGAGACCACTGGGAAACAGGCTGTGGGAGTGGGGGCTTGGCTGGGGGAATCCCCCTTTCCGTCTCCCCATTGCCGGCCACACTGCTGAGCCCCTATATTCCACCCCACCCCTGGAACGCTGAATCCCCCCGCATAGATGCCAGCCTCTCCGTGGGGTGGGCGAGACAAGGATCCCACCTTCCCAACTCATAGTAGGAGGCCAGGATTCCTGGGTCCAAGCCCATTTCCTCCTCAGTGCTCCTCAGTCTCAGATTTCCAGGCTCCAGTTGGGGAGCGGGGCAGCTGGGTGGCTTGCTTCTGTTCTCAGTCACGCCTGAGCCCCCGTGCCCCTAGAGGTGCCCCAGGCCTCCTCCCTCCTCTCCCCACCTCCCTCTCCCTTACAGCTGCCAGGCTGGGCAAGGGCTCTAGATAAAGCCCCGCGGAGAGGACTCGGTTGTACAGAGAACATGCTCTAGTTCTCTCTCCTGGAGGGAGAAGAGGAGGAGGGATGGAAGTGGGTTTCTTCGCCCTGCCATTTCCTTTTTCTCTGCTTTTGATGGTGGGTTGTGGGGAGAAGAAAGAGCCTCCCCTCTCCTACCCACCTCCCCCTTTGGGATCCACTCCAGCCCGGACAGTTGCCATAGCAACAGTAGACATGTGACTGCACAGGTCTCTCATAGTCACTATGGCAACCAGTGTCCCCCGTTCCCTTGGTTGCCATGGGGATTTGTCACATGGTTTCCCCCCAACCTGATAACCTGTGGGTCTCCTGCTTTCCCTTCCCTGCATGAGGACAAGACAGCAGTCTGGTGAAGGGGAGTTCATGTGTGAGGGGGTCCCTTTAATTGCCATAGCAACAAATCCACACCACCTGGTGACAAATCCTCCTGTTGTTATGGCAACAGAGGAACATCACACGGTGACATAAGGCCATGTTCCCAAGGAAACGAGCCCTACCCTGAGAAGGGTGAAAGACCCCCATCCTCATTAATTATTTCTCAATTCAGATTGTCCCAAATTTCCCTGTGCCTTAGTGTCTTCCCTGTCCATTGAAGTTTACCTGTAGGGAAAGGGGAAAGGTAGAGAGCGGATAGAACGTACCTGGGAGTGCACTAAAGTGCCAAGGGGGCCCCTTGAGAAGGGGTTTCCGTGGTTAAGAGCTGGAGATGGGGTTTGGAGGCAGAATCTAGCTATAAGAGGCCCCCATGTGAGCACGTAGAAGCTGAGGACAGAAGGAGTCCCGGCTCCTCTGTGGTGTCACTTCTGCCCCTCCCCTCCATAGTTATCAGTTGATCACTGTTGGGGCAAACAAGGCAGGAAAACATGAATGGGGAGATACACTGGCTTCTAAGCAGGGAGATTGATGATTGATCAGTTCATTTGTTCATTCGTTTCCCGCACGTATTGATCATCTGCTACATGCCAGGCACCACTGTCAGCTTTGTAGGGGATGCGGAGTGTCTCAGAGTGTCCCTGCCTCAGCGAGGGAGATGAGACCAGTGCACACAGATGGCATGACGGAATCACTGCTGTTCGAGGGGTCCAAACAGGTGTTCCGGGAGCCCCTCTTCCCAAGAGAACTGCCCACGGTCCCCCTTGCAGCGATATCTGCTCACGTGGGTCCCTTCCCTCCAGAGGAGAGGAGGGGGCTAGCTTGGGAAAGCAGACCAAGCCTTGAGGGTAATTGTGTCCTTCCCTTTCCAGAGAATCACCCCGAGGGATCTCCCTTCCCATCTTCCTTTTTCCAGGGTGACCCCTGGCTGACCCCCCTTCTGGGGAGACATCCACTGGGCTCAGGCTCCACTCTGGAAAATAGCTACATGGAAACAGAGCACTCTCTTTATTTCCCCCTTTCATTTACTTACCCCAAAAACCTAGAACTATTTTTTTTTTTACTCTTATTCTTGTGAGGAAGAGGCGGAGGCATGGGAAATTGCAGTACCTTGGCCTGTTTGGGTGCCTGTCGGTGGGAAGGGAGGTGAGGGCAAAGGGCCTAGGTGGCAGAGAGGCCTGGGAAGGGATTGAGGGCGTCCTGAGCTGCAGGGTGGCCTGAGGTTCAAGACAGAGACGGGGGGAGGGGGTGGCTGAGACCAGCTGGGAGGAAGGTCCTGGGGTCCCCAGACAGAGCCTTCTCACTCCAGAAGTGAGGTTGTGACAGGAAGATTCCGCCTGCTCTAGGCCCTCTGCGCCCCACACTCTGGCTTGGCGGGTCGTGTCATGGGCTGCCGGGACACCCTCCCCACCTTCATCCCTGAGGCCCCTCCTTTGCCCAGTCTCCACTTTCTGCTCCCTTCTGTCCTCTTTGTTCTCCCCACCCCGTATTTTCTTTGAGAAAAAAAGAATGCTAGGTCACTTATCTGTGAGTCCAGCGTCCAGAACCTTCTAAGGTCCAGTGGCCACTTTGTACATTCTCCTGTTGATGGGCTGGAAGTGAGCCCCTTAATAAAATCCACTACGTGGAAAGACTCGGGGTCTGTGTGTGCAGAGTACTGTCTACTCTGCGTGGGCTGGGGACTCATATCTAGCCCAGGGCAGTGGGTCCTCATTATTTAAATGTGGGAGTGTGCCTGGAGGCCATCTGAGGGCTCCGAGAGGCCAGGGGGCGGGTGGGTGGTGGCAGCGTCTGGCCCCGGTACTGGGGTGAAGGAGAGCTACCGCCGTGGACCCTCTTGCCCGCTTCTGCCCGTCCGCCTGGTGCCAGGGCGCCCTGACGGCCCTCCCCTGCGCGCCAGAGCCACTGCAGAAAGAACTGTCCCAGATCAGGAGCTTGGACGCCTCGGTCTCCTCCCGGCTTCTCCCATGACCTTCAGTGCAGCGCTTTGGCTCTCCCGGGCCTCAGTGTGCTTGGGTTCCGGGGAAGAACGTGATCTACGCCGGAGAGCTCGCGGGGCTGTTGTGAGCATCAGATGTGGCATGGCGTGAAAGCGCTTGGTAAACTGTAAGGCAGGCATAATCCGACTTTAGGTTTGTGTCACACATTCACTACATTCTCTCATTTGCTTCTCACATCTTCCCTGTGAGGTAGGGAGCATAGGATTCAGATTCAGCAGCACACTCCTGGTGTCTGGCATTTCCGCCGGCACGATTGATTTTATCCCCCAAATGGCTTGTGCAAATTGTCAGGGTATTTGTGCCTTTTCCTACCTTACAGCTGAGGAGGCTGGGCCCGGAGAGGGGTTGGGCCAAGGTGGGCCTGGGCCTGGGCCGGGCTCGCTCAGACACTTGGGCCTGCCCTTTGCACCTGGCCCTGTCTCAGATGGGGGTGGGGGAAGGACAAGAAGCAGGAGGTGCGGGGGGGGGGCGGTGCAGGGGGGCACGGGCATGGCTCCAGCCCTGGCCAGCAGTTTCCTTGACGCCCCCCCCCGGATACCTGGTTTGAGCGCATCAGCATGTTGGTCATCCTTCTCAACTGTGTGACCCTGGGCATGTTCCGGCCATGTGAGGACATCGCCTGTGACTCCCAGCGCTGCCGGATCCTGCAGGTGTGTGTGTGCACATGTGTGTGTGTGTGTGTGTGTGTGTGTGTGTGTGTGTGTGTGGCGGAGTGTGGGGGTGGGCAGCTCCTGAGCTGAGTAAGTGCAGACACCGTCTCTGGGGGAGGCCCTGACCTCGATGGTGGGGAGGGAGTGGGGGGGTGTCCTCCCCCCCAGTTTCAAAAGCCTCTCGTCCCCATATCAGGCCTTTGATGACTTCATCTTTGCCTTCTTCGCGGTGGAGATGGTGGTGAAGATGGTGGCCTTGGGCATCTTCGGGAAAAAGTGTTACCTGGGAGACACTTGGAACCGGCTTGACTTCTTCATCGTCATTGCAGGGTGAGTGCAGGGGCTAGAGGTGGGAGAGCAACAACCAGATCAGTGCCCACCCCAGGGCCCAGGGTTCTAGGCCCCAGCACTGCCGCCCCCCACCCCCGCCCCTGTGCCCAGCCCACTTCTGGCCATGCTTTCTCCCTGGCTGTCCACTCCGGGTCCGAGGCTGTCCTGCCTGGAACGCTCAAGTCCCTGCATCCACACCATCCTCTGTTCATTCCCCGATGGGGATCTGTCCTTGGCTTGGGGGTGGCCTTGCCCCCAGGGAGCCGGCTCTTCGGGGTCCCTTGGTGGAGGAGTGGGAGGAGTCAGAGGTTTGCTGCCCCACTGCAGCAGGATTCCTCATTGACCTCTTTTGACCCCCACGGCGGCCTCAGACTCAAAGGGCCTCCCTTTGGGCCCCTCCCTGCAGGATGCTGGAGTATTCGCTGGACCTGCAGAACGTCAGCTTCTCAGCTGTCAGGACAGTCCGTGTGCTGCGACCGCTCAGGGCCATTAACCGGGTGCCCAGTGAGTGATCCCTTGGCCCTCAGCCCCTGGACGGAGAGCCCCCAGAGGAAATATGGAAATCCCAGATCCCACCCCTACCACTTGACCACTCACCGGCCTCATCGGGGCCTGGCAGTCCGAGGCAGACCTCATCACAGAGGGGCTCAGTGGGGAGCCAGGGCCACTGGAGCTAAGTGGAGCCCCCCCCCCACCTGCCTGTGGCCCTGTGAGTCACCTGGAAAGACCGTCCCCCTTATTTTAGCCTGATTTGGGGTCAGAGTCTCAGACATGTGTCAGATGACCCCTTCCCTTCACCTAGAAGACCGCTCCCTGCAGGGGGATAGGGGTGAGTGGGAACAGGGTAGAGAAGCTGGTAGGCCAGGAGGGGTGGGTACAACGTGGAATGGCCTTTTCTACCTAGAACAGCCTCTCACGCAGTCGGGCTCTTGTCGGCGAGACCATACTAGCCACACTGAGCATGACTTGTCTCCAGACAAGGCCACTCCATGTCTCACCCTCCACCTGTATCCCCTTCCTCCTTCCTACCCCCTTCCAACCTGCTGCCGCAACTGACTGCGGGACCATTATCTAAATTAAACCGCATTGGTTTCCTGAGCCAGCCAAGCTTTGGCAGCTCCAGCTCCCCCTACATCCTGCCCCCCCAACACTTGCTCCGGCCCCCTTGACAAGTCCCCAAACTACAGAGACTGCAAATGGTCTCCACTGCAGTCCCGGGAGTTGGGGGGGCCGGGCCATGTTTCTGGGGCTCTGTGCCTGATGTAGCGGCAGCCCCCCGTGCTGTGCGTGCGTGCGTGTGTGTGCGTGTGTGTGTGCGCGTGTGTATGAGATGCAGCTGCCTTTGGGTGGGCAGAGCTGCTCAGTGTGTCCTCCGGGCTTTGGGGCATTAGTGCTAACAGGAGCTGCAGACGAGGGGCATGCATGCTCTCGCCTCCCCTCCCACCCCAGGTGATGGTTGGCAGATTTATAGGCCTCTGTCTAACCACCAGGGTAATTCCCTTAATGCAAACCCCGAGGAATTGATCTCAGTTGGAGCACTGAGGAGCTGAAGGAGGATGGGGCTGGAGGAGGGGGTGAAGGACTGAGTGAGCAGGCCGGGCTGGAAAGCCCAGGCAGGATGGCTGCAGGCACCAGGAGGGTTAATTAGCTGCTGCTTAGACGCTTTTGCCCTGGAGGGGCAGGGGACCATGAGTGGCACTTCAGGGGTCAAGACCAGCCATTAGAGGTCTGTGTGCTTAACAAGGGCTTGGTGGCCTGGGGGTGGCTCAGACCACGTGGGGTGATGGGGTCCTGGGCCTGGAGTGAGGAGGGAGGGCAGTATCTCCAACAGGGCTTGGCGGGGAGGGGCTGTGGTGGCTTTCCCTGCAGAGGGACTTGTTAATGGAGAAGATGGACTTATGTCTCCTCGCCCCCAATGTGGGGATCTGCATCAACAGAGAATGGACTCGGCAGGGGGCTCAGAACCATAGTGAAGCTCAGGGCATCTGGACCCTTGCTGAGGGTCTGGCTCTCAAAATGAGATTCCTTCTTTGCTGACATTCCTCCTGGAGTTCTCTGCCTCAGTTTCCCCAATGACTGCAATGGTGCTATCTGATGACTTAGAAAGGTCAGGTGATTGTGTCGGGTGAGAGAAGGAGGTAGGAAGCGAGTGTGTGTGTGTGTGGGGGGGGGGGAGGTGGGATCCAGAAGCAGAATGCTGGGCAGCTCTATGATACTGGCCAAGTCATGTCGGTCCTCTGAGCCTCCTCGAGCCTCATCTGTAAACCGAGATGATGTGGGGAGTTAGGTGGGGTGCAGTGCAGGAGACGGGAGCTTTGGAAACCTTGATCACTCTGGCTCATCCTTGGTGGTACCGTGCGCTGATTAATATGGATGGGCCAAGAGGGATAGTGGGCAGGGGCTAGGGACTGCCAGGCCTGCCTGTGGAGTTAGAGGTGTCTGTTGGTCTCCCCTCCAGCTTGAGCCGGGCGTCTCAGCCCCGGAAACCCCCGGAAACCCCGATGGGCCCCCTCTGGGAGCGTTGCCAGGCTTGTGGCAGCCAGCCTAGCCCGGCCAGCCTGGCGCCCCCAGCGTGGCTTCTGCCCCCACAGGCATGCGCATCCTTGTCACGCTGCTGCTGGACACACTGCCCATGCTGGGCAACGTCCTGCTGCTCTGCTTCTTCGTCTTCTTCATCTTCGGCATCGTTGGCGTCCAGCTGTGGGCAGGGCTGCTTCGTAACCGATGCTTCCTGCCGGAGAATTTCAGCCTGTGAGTGTCGCCCAGGATGGCGGTGACCCGGGAGTATTTGTGGGGCTGGGGGGCATTTGGAAATAGCAAAGGGTGGTCCTGTTTTTCACGAGGTCTAGGGGACCACTCCCGGCATTTGGTTGGGGGGCGGGGGAGAGATGGTAAACATCCTGACATGACAGTCCCGCAAACACAGAATTGTGCCACCCAGACTCCCTGGCATTCAGTGTTGAGAAACACTGCACGACCTCTTGTTCCTTCCACCTCAGTCCCTGTTGCCGTTGACATGGCTGTTTTCACATCGGTGACATGTCTGGTTCTCAAACTCGGCTACACACTGGAGTCAACTGGGGAATTAAAAACAAATTCCCGAGGCCCGGGTCCCCTACAGGCTCTGATTTCATCGGCCTGGGGGTCAGCATGGCCTTGGGGAGCTTACAAGCTCCGCCGTGAGCCTGATGTGCAGCCACGTTAGAAAACTATCACCCTGGGACATAACCTTCCCTCGCCCCCACCCTGGAATGTCACACTCGGTCCGCACACTCCTGGTGCCCGCCAACCCACACCCACAAATCCCCGCCCCCGCCCGATGCGTGCCCGACTCTCGTCCCTGCCCTGCTCACCCTGCAGGTCTCACTGCACCCATGCAGCTCATCCTTCCTGGGACCTCTCCCCGGAGACCCCTGCTCCCAGCTCCTCCCTGTCCCCCCTGCAGCCCCCTGAGCGTGGACCTGGAGCGCTATTACCAGACGGAGAACGAGGACGAGAACCCCTTCATCTGCTCCCAGCCGCGGGAGAACGGCATGCGCTCGTGCAGGAGCGTGCCCACACTGCGCGGCGAGGGCGGCGGCGGCCCCCCCTGCGGCCTGGACTACGAGGCCTATAACAGCTCCAGCAACACCACCTGCGTCAACTGGAACCAGTACTACACCAACTGCTCCGCAGGGGAGCACAACCCCTTCAAGGGCGCCATCAACTTCGACAACATCGGCTATGCCTGGATTGCCATCTTCCAGGTGGGACAGCCGGGTACTGAGACGTTCCCCAGGACACAAGCGCCAGGACGCAGTCCGGCCTCGGAGCGGTCGTCCTCAGGGCTGGGAGGGGGCCGGGGCCTCTGAGGAGACCGCAGGAGGCTTTAGGGGGGCCCCCCCGGGTCAGCCTGTCCCTCTGCACCCTCCCCAGGTCATCACGCTGGAGGGCTGGGTCGACATCATGTACTTTGTGATGGATGCTCATTCCTTCTACAATTTCATCTACTTCATCCTCCTCATCATCGTGAGTGATTCCTTGGGCCCCTGTGGGCAGGGGGATCCCGGGGAAACAGGTGGGGAGAATCCAGAGAGGGACTAGCTTGGTCTCAGGGACAGGTCCCACAGAGACTCAGGCAGAGAGGGCACCAGTCGTGAGGAGTCAGGAGGAAATCCAAGGTCGAGGCTTGGTTTTCTCACTTAGTACCTTGGGCAAGTCATTCCCCATGAGCCCTCCAGCCCCACCCCAGGCCTCTGCTTCTTCATCAGTAAAATGGGTGATTCTCAACCCAGGGGGCATTTGGAAATAGCAGAGGGTGGTCCTGTTTTTCACGAGGTCTAGGGGACCACTCCCGGCATTTGGTTGGGGGGCGGGGGAGAGATGGTAAACATCCTGACATGACAGTCCCGCAAACACAGAATTGTGCCACCCAGACTCCCTGGCATTCAGTGTTGAGAAACACTGCACGACCTCTTGTTCCTTCCAGCTCAGAAGCTCCAAGGCTTCACGAGGGCAGAAGACAGAGGCGAGAGAAGCAATGTTTAATAGTTGTCATCCTTACCATTCCTAGTTCATAATTGAACGGCTACTACTTACAGCTAATATTTATTGAGCACTTACGATGCACCAGTCCTGCTCTCAGCACTTTTTATGTGCTGGTGCCTTTAATCCTCACCACGATCGCATCATCATCTCCATTTTACCGAGAGGAAACCCACGTTTCCTCGTTTGTCCGACCCCGTCATGGGCTCCGTGTGTGCCGTGGATTGGCCTGGCCGGGCAGGCGTTGTTGTTGATGTGCGCTGTGACATCTTCTGCCTGCTTAGTCCTCACAGTCCCCTGGGCGGTGGGGCAGGCCAGCAGGGAAGTGGCCCCATCTCCTAAAGGAGAACTCTGAGCTTCAGAGGGTCCGGTCACTGGGCTGAGGAAGTGGCCGGGGCCGAGAATTCCAACCCCAGGCTATGCGCTCCAAGTCCAGCCCTTCTCCAGGTCACCAAGAGGCCAGTGACAGAGCCAGAGAGAGGGACAGATATTGAGAGAGAGAGAGATTAAGACAGGGGTTAAGATCTACTCGGGACCTAGGGCAAACTCCGGAGAGAGGTGGAGACAGACAAAGGCCGCTCTTGGCGAGAGGCAGAGGGTGGGTCCTCGGAAAGAACCAGTCCTCCAGGCCACCCCCTCCTGCCCCTGCATGTGGAAGCGGGTCAGGTTTGGGACCTGTTCCCGTCCCCCACCATCACCTGGGGGGTGGCAAAGTCAGCATCTCTGGGAAGCACGGTCTTTTCAGTATGCTTCTCTCCCTGGGCTTGGAGGAGGGGAAGGAAGCAGACAGGGTGGTAAGGGGCCTAGTTTCCACCCACACACCCCGTGAAAAATCTTCCAAACAGCTCTCTGGAATCATATTAGTGAAGCTAATTATCATAATTACTAGGACACAATCTAGAAAAAAAATCTGCTTTGTCACCATAAATATTCATTTCCTTCATTCTGGTTTGTTGTCCCAGTGATGGCCATCCGGGAGTTCTGGAGAAACTGAGGCACGGGGACAGGGATGAGGGAGTATGGGCAAGTCAGGGCGGCAGCTTGGCTAGTCTGTAGGGATCGGGGTTCAGCCCATCACCTGGCTTGGGGAGGGGAGAGGCGCAGGGAAAGAAGATACAGAAGGCCAACAATCAGGAGGATAGTGAGGCCCCATGGCTGAGGGTCTCACCCCAGGGCGTGCAGCTAGAAGTGGGACTAAATGCAGAGGTCTTGGGAACGGTGTTTTTGCCAAGACCTCGAAGGCTCAACCCAACGTGAGAACCCCATGTCCCCAAGATTGCACTCATCTCTACAGCCTTCTCCGCTCCTAACGGGAACTGGGTAGGGGTGCTCAGAATCTCCATGGCTGGCCATGGTCAGGGGCAGGGAATCTGGGAGAAATCCTTGCAGGATACCATCGCGATCAATAACAATGCCTCGGAATTCCATAGAGCTTGGTTCAAGTCTCAGCTTCGTGTGCGTTAGCTGAATGATCTTGGGCAAATGCCTTGACCTCTCTGAGCCCGTTTCCTCACCTGTCGGACAGAGGCTATAAAAGTAGCACCTCTTGAGACTGTCACGAGGATAAAATGAGATCATGCTTGGACAGTAACTGAGCCCAGCGCCTGGCGTGTAGGACGTGCTGGGGATGCGGTGCCTCGCCTTGCGGTTCCCTTTTCTTCAGGACATCTCCTCTTGCTCTCCCCACCCCAACAGGTGGGCTCCTTCTTCATGATCAACCTGTGCCTGGTGGTGATCGCCACGCAGTTCTCAGAGACCAAGCAGCGGGAAAGCCAGCTGATGCGGGAGCAGCGCGTGCGGTTCCTGTCCAATGCGAGCACCCTGGCCAGTTTCTCCGAGCCAGGCAGCTGCTACGAGGAGCTGCTCAAGTACCTGGTGTACATCCTCCGGAAGGCGGCCCGCAGGCTGGCCCAGGTCTCCCGGGCGGTAGGCGTGCGGGCCGGCCTGCTGAGCAGCCCAGTGGCCCGTGCAGGCCAGGAGCCCCAGCCCGGCGGGAGCTGCTCTCGCTCCCACCGCCGTCCATCCGTCCACCACCTGGTGCACCATCACCACCATCACCATCACCACTACCACCTGGGCAATGGGACACTGCGGGCCCCCCGGGCCAGCCCGGAGATTCAGGACCGGGATGCCAGTGGGTCCCGCCGGCTCATGCTGCCACCGCCCTCGACGCCCGCCCTCTCCGGGGGCCCTCCGGGGGGCGCAGAGTCTGTGCACAGCTTCTACCATGCCGACTGCCACCTGGAGCCAGTCCGCTGCCAGGCACCCCCTCCCAGGTCACCATCTGAGGCCTCGGGCAGGACTGTGGGCAGCGGGAAGGTGTACCCCACTGTGCACACCAGCCCTCCCCCAGAGATGCTGAAGGAGAAGGCACTAGTGGAGGTGGCCCCCACCTCTGGACCCCCCACGCTCACCAGCCTCAACATCCCGCCCGGGCCCTACAGCTCCATGCACAAGCTGCTGGAGACACAGAGCACAGGTGAGAACTCTGGGGAGGGGGGGCATGCTGGGGCCCTGGCCTAGGGGCCAGGCGGTATCCCAGAGAGGACGGGGGGCCCCTGATTCCCATTCTGCCACTCGAGGCCTTGGGACCTTCAATCGGTCCCGCCGCTTCTTTGAGCCCTGAGTTTCTCATCCCTTCAAGTGGGAATCTTAATTCTTGCGTTGTAATGAGAATAATAACTATCGTGGGGTGAGCACCTGCTATATGCTCTGCTCTATGCTGTTTGCAAGAAGACCTAACAGTTGTTGACCAACTATTCTGTGCCTGTCGCGTGCTTTGCAGGCGGAATCCCATTGGATCCTCTCAACAGTTTAGATGATAAGCTTTCTTACCGTCCCCGTTGTACCGGCGAGAAAAAGGAGGCCTGGAGAGGTTGCTTGACTTGCCGGCTCAAGGTTAAGCCCCTGGTTAGGTGTGAACTCAGGGCCATCTGGCTCCGAGGCCCCGAGGGGAAATGGTGTGTGACCATGGCCAGCCTCGCGCCCCACACTAAGGAGACTCTTGTGAACATGAGTTCCATTGGCTCCCCACGGGGAGACTGGGGGCCTAGAGCAGCAAGTCCTCAGGGGGCTGCTAGTTTGGTGGGAGGAACACCCGGTGTCACAGGGGAAGTGAGACACTCGCTGCCTGTGGGTGTCCTCCCTACCCCCCGTCAGACAAGGGCGGCGAGCCCTCCCCCGAAGACAGACTCACTGTAGCCGAAGCCCAGGGTTTCAGGAAGGATGTGGCACGTGGGAGCAGCGGGATATGTGTAGGATGTCATGTGGGAACGTGGGCCGGGACAGGAAGGTGCCGTCACAGAACGCCCTGGGAAGGGCTCCCGCGCCCGCTTTCTGGCCACCCTGCCGTGGAATGGAAGCCAGTCATGCACACACATGTTTCAGTCCCCTCCTGTGTAGAAGGCAGGGCTGGGGCCGTGGTCATTGCCGGCGAGCCCTCCCGTGTGCGGTCAGAAGGAGAAACCTTGTTGGGTGCTTCCCGGGGCCCGGGCCCTGAGCAAGATGCCTGCACCTCACCCGACGTGCTTTCCCGGGAGCTCTCTGAGCCTCCCTCCAGCGCTCAGACTCTAGGATCCAAGCCAGATTTCAATGGCCATGGTGTCTTGGGATAGGTCACTGTGTGCATGAGTGTGTGCGGCCTGGGGTGTGCACGAAGGTGTCCGGGGTGTGTCCGGGTGCACGTGCACGCACATGTTTCGTGTTCATGTGTGTATGTGCACACATGTGTCTGATAGGTGCAGCTGCGTGTGTGTGCACGCTGGGGTGGTGCTCTGGTCCGTACGCACGCCCACGTGTGCCCAGGCCTGGCACATGTGCATTATATAACGTGCACGTGTCTGTGCACACGCGTGTTTGGCTGTGGAGGTCTGAGTGGTTTGCAAATGGTACGTATATGTGCGTAGTACATGTGTGCGTGCAAGTGTGTGTTCACTGCACGTGTGTATGTGCCTGGGTGTGGATGTACATGAGCACACATCTGTGCGTGTGTGTGTGTGTGTGTGTGTCTTAAGGATCCCTTGGGAAATGCTCCTCACAGCAGCGTTGGTGCGGGGCTGGCTTTCCTGGGAAGGAGAGCTGGTCTAGGCTCCTTGCTAAGGGCTCCTCGGACAGGGGAGCTGCCCAGGACCTCAGGGGACATCAAGGCCACCTGCCAAACCCTAGGACCCCTGGCAGTGACTGTCAGTGGAACGCTATTGGCATTTGGGGCCATTCTGTTGCTCGGGACTGCCCATGCTGCAGGGCATTCAGTGCCCCTGGCCTGCTAAGTGCCTCACACCCCGTCATTGAAAGAAACCCACACTCCCCCACTCATTTTATAGATACTTTGAGGGAAGGGCCGCCCCAAGTAAGAAACCTTGGAGCCTCCAACCTCTCCCCTCCTGTCCTAGGCACCTGCCAAAGCTCTTGCAAGATCTCCAGCCCTTGCCTGAAGGCAGAGAGTGGAGCCCGTGGCCCAGACAGCTGCCCCTACTGCGCCCGGGCAGGGGTAGGGCAGGGGGAGCTCGCCGGCCATGAGATGCCTGACTCAGACAGCGAGGCGGTGTATGAGCTCACTCAAGACGCCCAGCACGGTGATCCCCGGGACCCCCACGACCGGCACCGACGGAGCCTGGGGCTAGAAGTGGAGCCCAACTCCATGCTGGCCTTCTGGAGACTGATCTGTGACACTTTCCGGAAGATTGTGGACAGCAAGTACTTTGGCCGGGGAATCATGATTGCTATCCTGGTCAACACGCTCAGCATGGGCATCGAGTACCACGAACAGGTAGGGGCGTGTGCAAGGGCACAGTCCCTGGGGCTGGGGACCCTCTGCCTTCTTGCCCTCCCACCCCCGTTTCCAGTTTCTTCTGCATGCCGCTAGCCTGATGGCAGCGAGGAGGACAGGAGGGAGACGCAACAATGTGTGGGGACTCTGGAGGGTGAAAACCAGTGAGTGTCACTCAGTCTCTGTGTATGGAGCTTGCCCAAGGCAGCTGGGAAGGCTTCTCAGAGGAGGTGGGCTTTGAAGGATGAGTGAGTGGTGAGCATCAGGCGTGGATAGGGCCTTTCTGGAGGGACAAGTCATTGGAAGAGATTCGGGTCTTTGGAGAAGACACAGAGGGGAGAGAAAGTATTGGGGGATCCCCCCAGCCCAGCCCTGGGCCCCCCCAGCCTTTACGTGATTCGGTAATTGGAGGTGTGGCTGACTGGAGCAGGGTAGGAGCGAGGAGGAGAGGGTTGGTGGCTGCGCCTGGGTGCAGCTGAGGCCTGTCCGGTAGGGAGGGAGGCCATCTGCTCCCAGCCTCCATTCCGGGAGCCTTGCTGTGAGTGGGGCGGCTGGGTGGATGAGAACGCCCAGCATGGTGAAGAGACTTGAAACCATCGCGTTTGAGGAATCGTTCTAAGAACTGGGATGCTTAGTCAGGAGAAGAGGAGGCTCAGCGGGGACAGGCGAGCTGTCTTCAAATACTTGAAGGGCTGTCATGTGGAAGAGGGAGCAGGCTTGTTGTGTGGGGCCAAAGGCTGCAAGCAATGGGATCTGGGCTGAGCGGGAGGAGGCTGTCCTCACTCCTGGAGCTGTCTGAGGACGCGAAGGGTGGCCTGGGGACCCCACTGCCCCCAGTCCCCCAAACTGATTGGGGGTGAGAGCAGGCCCCATGGGGCCTCCCAACAGGGTTCCTTCCAGAAGGTAGCCGCTTGCCCCGGGTTGGTCTTCTAGGTCACCCCCTTGGCTGATTCTTGGAAAAGCGGGGAGGGGGGTGTAGTCAGGAGGCGCTGCCACCACAGACCGTTCTGTGTTCTTTCCTGGGGGTTCCTGCCTCCCTGAGGCTCAGGCAGGGGACCGGGCTGCCAGAACCTGAGCTCTCCTGGTAGAGGGCTGAGCTGATGCACTTCCCCAGCCCCTGGTGGGACGGTGATGCGGAGGAGCTGGGGGGAAGGGGCTGGCCATAGTGGCAAGGTGGTCCTCGTCGGGGTGGGGCGGGGGGGAAGGGGCTGGGGCGAGGCTGGGGAGCATAGTTCCAAGCCAGGCCTGGAACTGATGTGAGATGTTCACTTTTCAGGGGGATCAGAGCCCCCTCCCCCACCCCGCTGACCTCTGTGCCTTTCATGTCGTGCGCACTCAGCTGCCCTGTCCAGCCAGATGCACCCCAGCCCCGGCCCCTCCTCCGTCACCATCACCCCATGTTAGCACACCTTCCTCTCGCCTCCACGCCCTCCCCCACCAGGTGACTCTGCCCTATTCCCTCTTCTTGGAGCTGAGGCGCAGGGAGGGGGCAGGACAGCAGCTGCGGGGCCCGCAGGTGGGGAGTATGGCACTGCGGTGAGCGTGTTGGGTCTGGGCGCCTGGGGCGTGGGCGTGTGCGCCTCCTGCGGAGAGGTGCGCCACTCTGCCAGGCTGGTGGGGGCAGCCTGCTCCGCTGCGGGGACCCAGGCAGTGGCACCTCTAACCTCCCATCACCCTGAACATGAGCCTCCTCTCCCTCGGCCCGTTCTGGCCCAGGTCAGATGCCCCTCCCCCCGGAGGGGCTGCACCCCGCAATCTGCCCTGGCGGAGGCTGCTGGTGGAGGCTTCGGCTGTGCTGGGAAGAAGCTGAGTCACGGAGACTGAGGGCCGCTGAGGCGGCAGCAAGAAGCCTTTCAGTTAGACGTCAAGAAGGACACCCCCTTGGGGAGGAAGTAAAGGGGATCGGTCAGGGCTGCCTGCAGCGTCCCCTGGCCCAAGTTCCTGAGGAAAGCAGGGGACACCGGCCACCAAACCCTCAGCAGCAGGGAGTCCCCACTCCGTGGTGCTACGGTGTCTGCTCCAGGGGGGAGTTTGTCCCAGTCCCTGGTGGCTGCAGGCCCCGCAGGGCTGAGTGGGAGTCCCCAGCAGGCCGGCAAGTGACTGACTGCCGCCCGGCAGCCTCAGGGGCCAGGGGTGCTAAGAAGTCCCAGAAGCAGCCGTGGCCCTGTGCTCGCAGGCACTGCGGCGTGAACGTCCTGCCATCTGCGCCTTGGAATCTGAGCAGGCTGAGGCGGGCAGGCCGGGGAGTGCGGAGATGCGGGCGCCGAGACACAGAGACACAGAGGGGGAGACGGAGGCGCAGAGGGAGAGGGAGACCAGGAGACGGGGTCCCAGAGGGCGAGGCGAGGACCTTGAGAGAGGCGGGCATAAAGACAGGAGGACAGAGATGCAGGGACAGGAGGGACAGAGATAGGGCGGGGGAGATGGAGACAGATGGAGGCATAGAGATGGAGGGGTGACAGAGACAGAGAGATGCGGAAAGGGAGCTGAAGACAGAGAATGAGACCCAGATGCAGATGAGGACATGCAGGGCAGGGCTGGGGACACAGGCTTGGATGGGGCCTCCCAGACAGGGGAGGGGGAGCCAGGGGAGGAAGAGAGCTCGGGGAGACCCGAGGGAGAGCGGCCCGTCATGCCGACAGGTGAGGAGTTGTCCCCACAGCGCCCTGAACGAGGAGATGGTATCCATCGATCCTGGTGCTGTGTCCTTCCCAGCAAGGAGCCCAGCCCTCTTTCCTGCCCCTTGCTGCTGCCCTACCAGGCCTGTCCTCTTCCACTGTCACCTACCTTACCCCTCAGTTTCCCTGCCGGGGATGGTGACACCCCTCCTGCCCCTCTCTACCAGCAGAGGAAGCCCCCATCTTGTCGTACCCCGCCCTACCCCAGGTAGGTCCCGTGCTGTCCACACCCCTTAACCCACTGGCTGGTGAGAACTGGCAGGACTGTTCCTCCCAGAAAGACTAATGAGGAGGACAAGGACAGGACACTGAGGAGGGAGCAAACCTGAGGATGTGTGACTTGAGGACGGAGGTGTGATCTGATGGAGGGCAAGCACATGTGTGCCCCCCATCCGTGAGGGGGCAGAACATGGAGCAAGGAACCTACTGTAATTTAGCCATCCCTCTCTCTCTCTCACCTTCCGTCCATCCATCCATCCATCATCCATTCATCCCGCACACATTTCCTGCACATCAGAGTTGGGGGAAAACATCCTGATTTGTAGTGTTTATAGTGTTTGCCAATTACCATGGTGTAAACGCTGTCGTCAAGCTAGCAACGTGATGTCACTGAATGTGCGGTTGGGAAGAGACATGTGCACACACCTGGCCTAGGACACTGTGTTCTTCCTTTCAGAGAGGTCACCAACAAGTGGACGGTAACATTTATTTGATGCGGTAGGCCCTCAGAGAGGGATGTGCGGAGTAGTCCGGGATCCAGCCTGTGGGGAAGGGATTCCAGGAGAGCCCCACGCAGGACGTGATCTGGGAGTTGAGTCTGAAGGAAGAGTGAGGTGTAGCTAGGGAAGGGTGGGGTGGAGGGCACAATATGGGGGAGGGTCAAAGGCACCAACCACCGGACACCCAAACTGAGAGATTTGTAAGGAGTTCCGAATGAGTGGGGCACTGGGTGGGGGCTGGGATGGACAAATAAGAGACCAGTTTGGAAAAAAATTCAGGGCCAGGTCCTGAGAGGCGCAGGAAGGAGTCTGGATTTTTTCCCGAAGGCGATAGGTTCCCCAAAGAGGTTTTAAGCAGGTCAGTGATACGAGCAGGTTTGTGTTCTATCAAAAGTCCTCTGGAGCCAAGGAGGGGAGGCGGGAAGCAGGGAGGCCAACAGGAGGGTTGCTGCAGTGGTCCCACAGCTCCCACATCTCTGTCCCTGGAAGTGGAGGGAAGAGGGCCGGGGAGAGCTGCCAGGTGGCTGGATCTGCAGGACTCCACACCAGTTGGAGATGTGGGGGAAGGAAGCAACAAGGACGAGACCAGGTTCCTGCTTGGGGTGGGAGCACTGGGCCTTGAGCAGATTGGGGCTGCAGGATGTTTGAGACAGGGCACCTGTGGGTCATCCCGGGCCATAGCTAGCCGGTTGCTGGAGCTCAGAAGAGAGGCTGCCTCTGCCCGGGTCTGCCCTGGGGCCAGGTAGCTCCAGGAGGAAAGGGATTGCGGGGAGAGGGTCCTGGGGACACAGGGGCTTCCTAATCACCCCCTTCCTGGCTCCGGGGTGCTGAGGACAGAGGCTAACTTCATCTTCTAGAAGAGGGACAACAGAGAGAGGTGGAGGGAGGGCATGTGGCCCAGCGGTCTTCTGGGCTGCTGATGAGAGAGAGGCAGGGTCCCGAGTGGACTGCTGCTCAGGCCAGCAGAGGACAGGGCAGGTGATGATTCTGCTCGTTGCTCAGACTCTGGACCCATCCTGTCCAGGGAGGGTTTCTATTTATAAGTGAGTGAGGTCAGCTGTTCAAGGCGGGGGAAGCTGGGGGTGGAGTGGGGTGGGGGGTGGGGGAGAATCCAGATGTGGCAGGTCTTACCTTTAAGGGCCCTCACAGACTCCTTTGGGATCCTGCTGAAAACTGGGGGCTCTCTCCCCAGAAAACACACACAGGAACGGACACCCCACATGCGGCCTTTGAGGACAAGGGTTTATGGACACCTCCCGCCCCAAGCCTATCTCCTGGGCCTTCCAGGAGTTCTTGTTCTCCAGACAGAGGAGCCCTGGCTCAGGCACTGATGCTGTGGCCAAGCAGGACATTGGGGGAAGATCCTTCTAGAGCTGCCCTGGCCCCAGATTTCCAAAGTCTCTGCAGATGTAGGGGGGGGAATGGGTGCTGATTTGGAGCTGGCTGGCTAACGGGGTGCTCACATCCCCGCGGGCGTCCTCTGGTTCTAGGCTCCTCCTGTTCAGCCAACAGCTTTTCCTATGCAGAGCGCGCTAGAAGAGAATAACAGAATGGCAGGGGCGGGGGACGGAGCCAGAAGCACCGGAGAAATGTAGGTTCTAGCTGAAAAGTTCTGCTTCATGGACAGTTATGCCAAATGTCTTAAGGGAGGCTCCTGGGGGACAGAAGAGAGAGGCTCACACCCAGGTGGGGGCTTGAAAGGGCTTCGCAAAGGAGGCGGCTTTTGAGAGGGTCCTTGAAAGATAGGTGGGATTGGCAGCTGGGGCAAGGGGCCAAGAGGTCTCGGTGGAAGGATGAAGGGGAATTCGGGCAGCATGCCTGGAAGGGCATGGGGGGGACATGGGACACTGTGAAGGACAGTCTTTGCCTCCCCCACCCCCCCCGGCGGTGTCTAAGCAGGAGCGATGTGAGTCCAGCAGTGTCGAAGGAAGCCTGAGATTCCAGTGGGTGAGGGTTCGGTTGAGGGAGGGGCCCAGAGGCTATTTCTGTCCTTCAGATCAGAGGCTGTGAGGGCCCCGAGTGTGGTGGTGGTGGAAAGAACAGGGGTGGGCGCAGCAATTCTATTGGCAGGGTCTGTGGGCCCGGCACCTGCTGTTGGGATGAGGGCCCACACGAATCCTAGATAACGCCCGGATTCCAAGACAGAATTCTGGAGGGTGACGGAGCTGGCCGTCGGGGAAGGGTCAGGTTTGGAAGAGGGGGTGAGACGGTTTGTCTTGGACACGGGCCATCTGCGGAAGGCTATCAGGCAGGTTGGCTCTCTGGGTGAGGAGCCAAGGCTCGGAGGGAGAGTGTTTAGTGTCGTCCACACCCCAGTGACAGCTGTGGGGTGGGAGTCAGGGAGCTGGGGCACAAGGGGAGGGAGCGGGTCTGAGCTCAGGGGGGAAGGCAGCGGGAGAGGAACCCTAGCCAGGCCCGGGGTGGTGCCCACACAGGTCAGGGAAGTCAAGGGCACTGGGGGGGGGTGGCAGGCCCCAGGCTCAGGGGCTGCCCTGGCCTCGGCAAAGAGGGGGGCTTGGAAGAAAGTCTGGAGAGAGCTGGGGTGCTGGGGCCCGGGATTTGGGGGGACTGGGCCTACACTCACAGGGAGGGTTCTGCTCTGAGGCCAGGAAAGGAGATTGGAGGAGTGAGGGAAACAGGGATGAGTGATGGATGGGCTGGGGCCCGGGGCCCGGGGGAGTGGGGTGTGTGTGGAGGGAGATGGAGGTGCAGGTGGAGGAGGGGAGGAGAGAGTAGGCTGCAGGTCGCAGAGCTGTTCGTGGGGAGGGCAGTGGAGCCCCCTGCAAGGGGGGCCAGGTTGGGAGTGGGGACAAGGCCGAGGGCAGGGAGATGGGGAGGGTCTGGAGCAGCTCCCTCTGGGGAGAGGGGGAGCCCCAGCAGCAGAGGGTGGTGAGGGAAGGTGGAGAGCTGCCCCGAGGCCCCCAGTTGGCCTTGCCTTGTCCAAAGCAACGCTCCACCATTCCTCAGCTGCGGCAAAGGCCCAGCGGCTAGGGACTTATCTGGGCTGGGGCGGGAGGGCAGCCTTGCGGTGGCCCACCATGGGCTCCAGGCCGAGAGGTGGTTCTGGCAGGGGAGGGGCAGGGGCCCCAGCTCCAGAGGTCGAAGTCGCGGGGGCTTCAGGCTGGCTGTCTCCCAGCTGAGTGAGCGCTGGGGGTGCGTTGTGTAGTCTGCCTGTGTGTTTACTTGGGGCGGCTTTGAGGAGCCTGACAGGAGATTGTGGGAAGGGGCTAAAGACACCCCTGGTTAGGGAGCGCTGGGCCCCAGGGGGCATGAGGGGCTGGAAGGAGATCTCGCCCTTGCTCCGAAGAGCGAGGCCATGATCTGTATGGGGAAGCCTGTGGGCTTTCCTTGAAACCACCTGCCCCCCAGGTGTCTCCTGACTGCCCTTGGAGGAGGAGGAGGAGGAGGAGGAGGAGGGGGGAAGAGGTCCCAGTGACCCTTACCCCATCGCTGTGGCCCGGCCTGGACCTCCCCTCCGGGGTGTGACGGTGCAGCAGGCAAGACTGTCAAAAGCCGAGGTGAAGTGAACCAAGGAGTCAGAATTGGGCAGCAGAGATTTCCAGGTCAGCAGAGCTGTGGGAGCTGAGGAGAAGAGGGGGCAGGGCTGGGGTGACCCGTACGAGCCTCTGCTCCGTGGTCGCCCGGCTCGTCCACCCCTCTCGCCTTCCCTGTGTGCCGGAGCCAGCTCCCAGGCCTCCTGCCTGGACCACTGCAGTCTGCCCCTAGTCGGTCTCCAACTCGCCGTCTCTCCATGCCATCAGCATGCTGCACTGCAGTCAGATGAATCTTAATACGCCGCTCTGCACATCTCTTCCCGAGCCCCAGAAGCCCCAGGAGCGGCATTGTGAGCAGAGGCAAGTCCAGCCCGGGTGGTGGAGCGGAGTCAAGGCCATCCTGCCTGGGCCCTGCCCACCTTGCAGCCGTGTCCCCCATGGACCCCTCCTACCCTCTGACCTGAGAGAACCACTGGATTCTTGGTCCCCGTGCATTCCTTCCTCTGCACCTCTGCCCATGCTGCCCTCCACGGGGGATGCCCTCCACGGGGCTCTTCTCCTCACTGACACTGGTCTCAGCTGGCTTTGAGCTCCTGGGGTGCTCCCGGGGTTTGCCCCAGCGTGGTGCTTGGTGCAGCCTTGCAGGTGTTCCGCCTGCCACGTGTACGGTCCGCTTCCACTGTCAGTGCCCATGGGGCTGCCGAGCATGGTTCTTGGCTGGGTGTTTTCATGGTCTTTAACTGCTGTGTTCTGCAGAGCAGCCTGGCCATGAGGTGATGCTACCCTGTTTAGCAGAAGAGGCCACTGGGGATCAGAGAGGTTAAGGGACCTGCCCAAGGTCACACAGGTAGAGAGTCTCAGAGTTGGCAGGCCTCCCACACTCTGGTTTAACCCCACGCTTTGATCGCCAGGGTGCTGTGCACAGTGGGCCCGTTAAGGGTTGGTCGTTGGAGGGGCGATGGGTTTCAGGGGAGTCCTGGTGCTGAGAAGTCTGGAGCAGCTTATGGGGGGCTACAGTTGCTCCAAGGTGACAGGCTGAGGGGAGGGGGAGTGTTGGGAGATGGGGCATTTACAGTTAGCATCCTCCCAGAGAAGAGCCTGGGTCCCCCAGGTGGGAGAAGCTCAGGGGTCTTGACGTCTGTGAACAGAAGGGAGGATACGGTCCAGACCTGAGAAGGGACTTGCTGGCTGCCCGAGCGAGTCAGAGAGGGGGCTGGTGCCCAGCTGTCGGGTCTGTGTGCAGCTGCATGGGTTTTCTCTTGGGGGGGGGTGGCCGTGCGCATCATGGGAAGATGCAAGGGAAGGTGCGGGCCTTGCTCATACCTTCCTAAGCAGCTCCATCAGGTTACCACACCTGTCGGAGCCTCAGTTTACCTGGCTGTCTCGGACGCTGCGAGGAAATGAAATGCTGGGAGGGAGGGATCAGCCATTGGCGCGCCCCGGGAGGGGCCTCGCAGAAGTTGGCTCCCTCCCCTTTGCTGCCGCAGCGGCTGTGATCACGGCTCTGGTCCCTGGGGCAACCGTGTTGCTAAGTTGTGTCTCTGTGTCCTCTTCCTGCATTTACAGAACATTCCCAGCCTCCAATCTAGTACCTTGGGCAGACCTGTCTCGGGGAGGAGTGCCTTTTCCCATGGATTATGAGGGGATACCGGGGCCCTGGGAGGAAATAGGCATTGCCCTTAGGTGTGTGCAGGGAGAGTGTGCGGGGGGGGGGGGTGGAGGGCAGGCTGAGGGACAGTGCCCCGTTCTCCTTTCCCCCTGCTCCTCCAGTCCCAAAGCTGCCTGGAGGGGTGAGGTGGGGGCCCCAGCCTTTGCTGTCACCCCCTCAACCAGGACTGACGATGCAAACCCTGGGGGAGCCCTGTGCTATCTTTCTGATGAGGCTCCCGGTCGATGAGCAGGTGTCCATGAGCCAAGAGCCATCAGGAACAGACTGTTGCGACCCCCTTGGATGACATCAGGAAATGCCGGGAATACCCACCCACCCCACATGCCCAGCGCTGGGTGTGCTTCTAAGAGTCACTGATGGAGTCAGTTCGAGATACCAAAAGCTACCGTGCTTTCAGCTACTTTTTTAAAAAACGTTTTATCAATTTTTATTTTTGGCCCCTTTTTTTTGAGGCATCACTTACATGTCGTAATATTCACCCATTGTAAGTGCACCTCGGCTGTGTTTTCAGATCAACGTGTTCTTTATTCATACATCTAAGTTCATGCGAAATATAATTTTATGTACTTTGGAAAGCACATTATGAGTTCAGTCCATCCGTGTGTCGGGATTCACACGCCTCTTGCTGTCACCCGGGGTGGGTGTGAATCCTTACTGCCTAGTATTATCAGGGTCAGAATGAGCTGGGATTGGATCGCATTCCCTGGTTGTCCCTGCCCTGTGACTTTGAACCGGTCATTCACCATCTTTTGACCTTTCTGCTCACCTGTAAAGCGAAGGTGCCGGGGCCGCCGTGTGGACGGCGTGAGGTAAGACACAGGGTGAGCCTGGGAACCCACCAAGCGCTGCACCCGTGCGGTCTGTGCTTATCACCTTTATCCAACCCAAGAACGGACAGCTGGGCAGGTGGCAGGGTGACGGGGAGGCAGGCTCGCCGACCATGGCTCCCTGGCAGATGGCACTTGGGAGCACAGAGTGGAGATCCACTTAGGAGGGGTCTGAGCCCTGAGCTTTATCTGCCCTGACAGTGACCCCTTCCCCACCACCTGCACTGTGCTAATGCTGGAGGGATCCAAGGTCCTATTTCTCTGTGACCCCGTTCACTAGGTCAGGTGGCAGTGCCCCCACCAGCCCCCACTTGCAGTCTGGGGAGCAAGGATTTGCTTGAGATCTGCTGGACCCATGAGCTCCTTGCCACACCGGCCCCCACAGCTGGCTCTCAGCCCTGCCTGCTGACCCTGGTTCTGCCCTCCAGGCCTGCCTTTGGAAAGAACCCAAGCACAGGCTGAGAGCTTCTCTCCTTCTGAGTAGCTATTGACCCCCAAACACTCCTCACCTGCCAGCCAGAAGGCCCTTCCTTCCAGGTCTCCCCACCTCCTACCCAGGCTGGCCACACAAAGTCAGACCATTAGGATACATTTGGTGGTGCCCAGGCCTGGCTCCATGCTTGGGTGGCCTCCCTGGGCCACCCGCCAGGTGAGGCAGCTGGGTAAACAGGGGAGAGGTGGCTGATGGACTAAGGGCTTCATCTGCTTATTTATTTTAACTCAAACTTCTTGGGCTGCTTTGAAGCTTGGGCTTTTGGGGGATGGAGACACCCCATTAGGTAGGCAGTGGGCTCCACTGAGCCAACCATGTCTCCCCCTGCATCTCCAGCCCTCAGCGCAGCCCTGCCCCTCTCTCTGTCCCCAGACATGGCTCATTCCTTGTGCTCTACCCTGTGATGCCTTCTGCGCCCTTCTCCCTGGAGAGACCCCACTTACCCTTCAGAGTCCATTTCAAGTGCGGCCTCCTGACTAAGGCTTTCCCAGTGTGTTCCTCCCTCACGGTCTCTCCCTTAGACTCTTGGATTTACTGTCTGGATACTTTATTTTGGCATCTAAGTATCTAAGGCCTCTTGTGTTATTCAGCTATTTTGTGTACAACCTGTTTCCAGCGAGACTCTGGGCTCCTGGGAGGCAGGAAGCATAGAGGGCATGTTTTTGTAGCTCCTTTAATATCTGATGCATTGCTGGGCATACAGTAGACACTTAATATTGACAGAAGGAAGGTGGGGAGGTGACTAGTGAGCTGGAATAGCACCAGTTTGTCAATTCTTTTCTTCTTCTTCTTTTTTTTAAGATTTTATTTATTTGAGAGAGAGAGTGAGCGAGAGAGAGAGAGCGCAAGCCAGGGGGGAGAGGCAGAGGGAGAAGCAGACTCCTCACTGAGCAGAGAGCTCGACACAGGGCTCGATCCCAGGCCCCTGGGATCATGACCCGAGCTGAAGGCAGACGCTTACCAACTGAGCCACCCAGGTGCCCCAAGTTTGTCATTTCTGATGACCTCTCTAGGATGTGTCCTCGGTCCTATTCTCAGCCCCTGGGCAGAAGCATAGAAGTAATTACCGCGGGTGTTTTACATCTGGCCAGAGAGGCTGAGAATCTTGCTGCAGGTCACACCGTGAGTTGACGGGGACTAGGCTGGGAATTTACCCAGGTGTCCTAGCCTCAGGTAGCTGCTCCAGGTGCCGCCTTGTCTATGACAACCCTTCTAGGAGTCTCCCTTCTGCCCCTCAGCATGTTTGCACGTCCGTGCGTGTGTCTGCTTGTTCGTGTGATTGTGAGCGCACGTGTGTTTGTATGTGCAGTGTGTGGGGGTGTGCAGTGTGTGCATGTGTCTGGAAGGAAGCAGCCGTAGCCGACAGTTGTCCCGGAGAAGGCTGCCAAGTCCACGGAGTAATCGTGGAGCACGTGTGCCTTTGCGTGTGGTTGTGTGTCTAGGGACGCGGGTGGGGCCTTGACAATCAGCCTCTGACATGGGTCAGCGTCGCTGGGCTGCCGGCCACGGCCTGCCGAATTGACACGGCAGCACAGGACAAGGTGGGTCTCGGGGGTCCTCGCGGGAGGTGGGCAGGACCTACCGTTCAGGCTTCCCGCCAGCCTGTGGCCCCGGGGATCTGAGACCCAGAGCTGGGATTTGGTGTGGCGGCTTCCCCTGAGTGCATTTCTTCATGGACCCTTCGGGGGAGGGTCCTTCTCCGATGCCTGAGCATCCCCCACCACCATGCCCCCCGCCCCACCCGCCCACCCAGCCCCAGCTTGCCAGTCCTGCTGCTCGTCTCCCAGTGGCCCTCTGCTAGGGAGGACAGGGATGGGGTCTCGGGGATGAGCCTCGGCTGCTTCCTCCCCCGCCCCGCCCTCCAGCCCGAGGAGCTGACCAACGCTCTGGAAATCAGCAACATCGTCTTCACCAGCCTCTTTGCCCTGGAGATGCTGCTGAAGCTGCTGGTGTACGGTCCCTTTGGCTACATCAAGAACCCCTACAACATCTTCGATGGCGTCATCGTTGTCATCAGGTATGACTGCCCCTCCACCACCTCTCACCTGGAGGAATGCCCGCGGGGCGGCTGGGGCGAGAAGCCACGCAACCTGTGCCTCCGGGGTGGAGGGGTCTGGAGTCAGGCCCCCCCGGCCCCCAGGCCCTGCTGCTCCCCCCGCCCCCCCAGTGGAGGGTGATCCTCTCCAGCCTCTCTCGGCCCTACCTTGCTCAGGCCGAATTTGGCCTCGTGTCTCCTTTGGCCGGACCCCTGTGCAGCCTCCTCTCTCCTCTCTCTACTTCTTGCCCTTGACCCCATGCAGGCCCGGGGTGAGTGAGGACTGGGGAGTTGGCTTTGCTGAGGAGTTGAAGGAGGTGTGAGGCCCAGCCTGCTGTCCCTGCTTGCAAAGTGCTTGGAAACCATCTCAGACACCCGCAACTTGCTTTAGGGTTTCTAAGACCCTGGGAAAGTGCTCCGTCCCCCTAGGCCTGGGGCCAGGAGAGCTGCTTTATTGCTTCTGGAATTGGCTTTAGATTTCATTAGACAAGAACAAAGCAAATGTTCCATAACTGGATGCCGTTGCATTGGCCGGAATTTGGGAGAGAGTTCTCTGCTGCCAGGGTGTGATCCCGGGCCTGGAGGGGTGGAGAGGGCTGGAGCTGTCACCTCCATCCATCTCAGGGGCTCCTCTCTGCAGGCCCAGGGGCCCACCTGGGCCCCACTTCCTCATGCCGTGCGGGCTCGTCCAGGCCCTCAGATGCTGCCAGGCCCTCTCGAAGGGAGGGGCAGGGGAGGGAGAGCACGCAGGGGCTCAGGCTCCCTGCCCTCCTTGCAGCGTGTGGGAGATCGTGGGCCAGCAGGGGGGTGGCCTGTCGGTGCTGCGGACCTTCCGCCTGATGCGGGTGCTGAAGCTGGTGCGCTTCCTGCCGGCGCTGCAGCGACAGCTCGTGGTGCTCATGAAGACCATGGACAACGTGGCCACCTTCTGCATGCTGCTCATGCTCTTCATCTTCATCTTCAGGTGAGGGCAGGCGCGGCATCCGTGCCGGCTGGGAGGAGGGCCTGAGGGGCAGGGGGCGCTGCTGCCCTGACCCCCATCTTGTGGCTCCTGTGCCTTCAGCATCCTGGGCATGCATCTCTTTGGCTGCAAATTTGCATCGGAGCGGGACGGGGACACGCTGCCGGACCGGAAGAATTTTGACTCCCTGCTCTGGGCCATCGTCACCGTCTTTCAGGTGCCAGGGTAACCGGGCAGGGGTGGACGGGGGTGGGGGAGGTGCCCCCTGGCGAAGGCGCTGACCCCCGGCCTCGGCCCGCAGATCCTGACCCAGGAGGACTGGAACAAGGTGCTCTACAACGGGATGGCCTCCACATCATCCTGGGCTGCTCTTTATTTCATTGCCCTCATGACCTTTGGCAACTACGTGCTCTTCAATCTGCTTGTCGCCATTCTGGTGGAGGGCTTCCAGGCGGAGGTAACCCCCTGCCTGCAGCAGTGTGCTGTGGTGGCCTGGGAGGTCTCGCAAAAAGTGCCCATCGGGCTGGCGTTGGGGTGGGGGTGGGGGGCTAGGGCAGAAGGCTCCAGGTCTCAGGCAGCCCCTCAGCCCTGGGGAGACAGGGTAGTTGTGGGGGATCCCTGGGGCCAAGGTTAGCTGCTGAGTGGACTTCAGCATCGAAGTTGGCTAGACCCTCCCCAGGGAGCTGGAGAAGTTGGCAGAAGGTGCAGCTGGATCCTGAGCACAGGTGCTCTCGGGGACATCCGGAGGGGACCCATCTGAGCCGAGGGGTGGGGGAAGCATGTGTGCAAGTCATCTGAGCTCCAGCTGAGCTGATGAAGATGCCACCAGGGCCCAGGCAGGGCTAAGCTGCCCAGGGTGAGAAATGAGCCCAATTAGCTGCCGGCATGGCAGAGATGAGCGTCCTATTTCCAGCCCAGGCTCCATCACCTTCGTCACGGGCAGCGTCATCAATTAATATTGATTTGCATTGATCCTGCCCTCACTGTGCCAGGGCTCAGCCTCTGCCTGAAGGACGGCATGCCGCTCCTCTCTCTGCTCTGCCCCTCTCCCCCGAGCTCTGGGCCGGCCCGGCCTCCGGGCATCATTCACGGGCAGGTTGACCCAACCTAGAAATGCTCCAGGTTGGGCGTAGAGAAGCTCTTGGTCCAGTTCTCTCCGGATGACCCGGATGGAAACTCCCGCTGCGGCCTGGTCTATAAATACTCGGCACACGGTGGAAAAACAAAAATCTATTTTCCGACTCTTTCCCAGCTTTGCGAGGGAGGGCCGTTCCCCGTAGGCCGGCTGGGCTAGTGGGGTGCGGGGGCATCCGTCCCACAGCGGCCTTCGCCTGCTGCCAGCCGTGCAAATTCTGTAGTGATCCATGATGGCATTTCCTCCCACGGGCTGGCCGCGAGGGCAGCTGATGGTGGAGGTGCGCCCTGCCTTTGGGGATGGCGGGGCCTCTGGTGCGGGGAGGCACAAGGCACTTATTTGGGGGTTCCATGGTCCTGAAAAGTTAAGGGGTGCCACTGTGCTCCCATGCGAGCCAGGATCCCTGTGGATACCCACCACTCTCAGTTACTGCTCTCAGCCTCTGGGAAGAGATGCTGAGTGGGGATGGGGGTCCTGCAGCCCCTTCCCAACCACTGTTCCCGACGGCTAAGATGTCCTCAGAAAAATTCCTGAGGAACTGCATGGACAGAAAGGGAAAACACCCCGAGCCTGTCCCTCTCCCCTCAGCTGGCCTGGAGGTGCCCTGGGAGGGAGGGAGACAGCCCCCTCCCCGCCGCCGCCCCTTTCAGAAAACACCTGGCTAAATGGAGAGCTGCGGAGCCGGCCTGGTTGCTAGGCAGCAGCGAAGTGGGCTGCTGGGAACAAGGCAGGTCACTCTGGCCCTGCTGGGGGCCGTGGCTGCCCCAGCCTGAGCGGGGCGGGGTAGGGCCTGGGGCCACAGCCTCCTCAACCCTCGCAGAACATGGGTGCCTGTAGGGGAGGGTCCCACTCAGGGCTTGGCGCTTCAGGCCTGGGGTGGGATGGAGAAAGGAGGTCCAGATCAACCCCCCTCAGGGGGTGGGGGTGGGGGAGGCAGGGCATGGCCCTGGAGTGCCCACGGGAGGGGCTGGACCAGCTGCCCGCTGTCCTGCCTGTGGTGGGCCAACACCTGGGTGAGGGAGGGGAGGGTCAGTCACTCAATGCCGGTGACCTGGATGCTTCCAGAAGCACCTGCCCTCTCGGGTACGAGTTTCAGGGGGTTGTGCATGTTGCTTTGAGGGAGCCCCGCGATCTGGCAGGAGAGGCTGCTTTTTGCTATTGTGATGGCCGGCTTTCTCACAAACGAGGCAAGCCACCTCGGTAGAGGAAGTGGCCGCCCCCGTTTTGTGGGGCATCACTAGCAGGAGGGCTCAAGGGTAGCCCCTGGCTGGCCTTGCCACCCTGCCAAGAGGTAAGAGGGAGGAGCCCCAGGGGGCTGGGCTGGCTCAGTTTTGATTTCCCGACTTGCAGGGGGCAGTGCCCTGAATCCCTGTATATTTATCATCCACACATTTAATTAAATGAACAGGCGTCAGGCCCTGTGTGAGGCCATTAATTGATATTAAACAACATCATAGCTGTCATCCCAGTGTTACTTGTCACATCCCATCCCAGTGGGAGCAGCTGGACCCGGTCTGATTTGGAGGGATGCAGGCTGAGCGTGGGGGATTGGGGAGGCCTGTTCCAGCTCCCGGCCTTCAGCCTCCTGCCAGCCTCGGGCTCCATCCCCTCCTCCTTCCCACCCTCCCTGCCCATTCCCCAAGCCCCCTGCCAGTGCGGGGCCAGTAAGAGGTGAGCTGGAGACTCAGGTACGAGGCCCAGATGTACCTCTTACTCTCTGCATGCCTTGGGACAGTTGTCTTAGCTTCTCCAAACCCCAGGTGCCTCCTCTAAGATGACATTCGCGGTACTTCCTTCCCACCTTGCGAGAGGCGAGCTGGTATTCATAAGGCAGTTTCGGGAGGGCTGGCACCCCAGTTAACTGTAGCTGTCACTATTAGGATTAACCGGGGGGAGGGCTCGGTCTCCCTTCCCTGCCCTCACCCTTCAGATTCATTCTGGCCCGAGGGCCTGTGGCTGAATTCTGGAAGGCCGTTCTGTCCCCTCTCTCCTCCTCCCCTACCCCCGGTGTCTTGTCCCCCTCCCACCCCTGCCCGGTTTGCACCATCCTTTTCTTCATCCTCTTTCGACACTGCTGATGTCTGAAAGCCCGAGCGCCTGTGACCAGCGCCCGTCCCCTGCCTCCCCGTCTCCCTGTAGGAAATCAGCAAACGGGAAGATGCGAGTGGACAGTTAAGCTGTATTCAGCTGCCTGTCGACTCCCAGGGGGTAGGTACGCGATCATGAGTCGGCATGCTGCCATCCCCGTGCCCTGTGCGCCCTCCACTCTGCCTCCGCGTCTCTGTGCTCGTGTTCACGCTCAGCTGCTGTGCAACTGTAGTAGCCGTGGTGGTCACTGGTGTCGTGAGGTTTGCTTCGATTTCAAGTCCCTTCCCTCCCCTGCCGAGGACATTGAGAGGAGGAGCCTCCTTGCCTCTGCCCCCATCCACCTGCAAAGGGCACCATTCCCGTCCCCCGCCGGACCGGTGGAGGGGCGGGAGAAGGAAGGGACTTAGAATCCTCTGTGTGCACGTGTCGGGGACACCGCGTGTGCGTGCCGACGCTGAGGTCCCCGAGGAGTCCGAGTCGTCGGGCCTCCGTGGACTCGGGATCCGTGGCCGCAGACCGTGTTCCCCCATCTCTCTCCCCTCCCCCTTGCCCCGAGCCCCTATTGGAGACCCCACAAGCTGCCTCAGCTCAGGACAAGTGTTTGGGAGGATGTGAGGGTGGAGGTACCGGAAGGTACCAGAATTTTAAATCCACTTCCGCGTCTCTGGCCCCCTGGCCGCCTAGGAGGGCCAGCAGGTATTCGGGGACACGCTCCTCCTCTGGCCCCCGCACCCAGCCTGTGCTCGGCCGTTTCCTGCTCTGGCACTGGAATAGAGGGCCGGAGCCAGGATCCCCGCGGGACCCTACCGTGCTGTGCATCCCGAGCAGCCCCCTGGAGTTCCCGCTCGATAATTGAAGGCCTCGTTAGGGATGTAAACTGAGTTAATGAAAATGATCCCCTGAGATGCCAATTACACAATATTTATGTCCTTATCAAAAGTAGCAATCAAGTATTTCTTAATAACTTCTTAAGGAGAAGTGTGTAATTACTGGGGAACCTACTGACCTGCTAAGAAGGAAAAACTGCCCCAGAGACGGGGACAGAGGTACAAATGGGGCCAGGGGAAGGGGCGGGGTCTGGGGGGAGACCAGGGCACGAAGCAGCGGGCCCGCAGTGACCTCCTTGGGCCGAGCTGCTCTGTCTGGGGTCTTTCAATTGCCTCCTGGGGTCCTCAGGTCTGAGGCCCAGGGGAGGGCAGCCTTGGAAGGAAAGCAGAGGGCACAAATTGGAATTTAGGCTCTAGTGACCCTTTCACTTAGGTCCCCAGCTCCCTCTGGCCTCTGCCACCCCCCTGCCCGGCTCACTCTCCCTTCTCCTCTCAGCCCCTCCTGGAGCCAGTTCCAGCCTGGCTGGTTGTGTTGTGGGCTGTGGGGTGAGCTGTGGCCTTCTCAGAGGTGTGGCTGGTGGGAGGCAGAGGTGTCGGGGGCCCTGGGGAGCTCTGGGCCCCACGCTGCGTGGTCTGCCCTGCACCAGTGCATGCCTCGTGCTGTGGTTGCTGGTTCCCGTAGCCTGTATGTGGTGTGTGCGTGTGGAGACAGGGAGACCTCAGTCCACCCCACTAACCCCTGCCCGGCTGGGACCCTAATGGCCTGCTGCTCCCCCACCTAGGGAGATGCCACCAAGTCCGAATCGGAGCCCGATTTCTTCTCACCCAGCCTGGATGGCAATGGGGACAGGAAGAAGCCCATGGCCTGTGCGTATCTATCCCGCGGGTGCTGCCCCTGGCCCTGGGCCAGCCTCGAGTGGACTCAGGGTCTCTCCCTTTCTCCCTCAGCAGTGGTGTCCCTGGGGGAGCACCCGGAGCTGCGGAGGAACCTGCTGCCGCCTCTTATCATCCACACGGCCGCCACACCCATGTCGCTCCCCAAGAGTTCCAGCACCGGCCTGGCTGAGGTGGTGGGCCCCGCCTCCCGCCGCACCAGCAGCAGCGGGTCTGCTGAGCCAGGGGCGCCCCATGAGATGAAGTCACCGGTATGGGGTGCACGTGGGTGCCGGATGGTGGGAGATGCGCAGATGTCAGGAGGGAAAAGAGGAGGGAAGTGGACAGGCCCAAGGGGACAGCCTCTGAGCCATAGGCCTGATGAGCCCCAGGGAAGTCAGTAGGTCTAGTAATGCAGGCAGGCATAGAGCTCTGGACTCGGGGGGCAGAAGAGCCGTGTTCTAATCCTATTCTTCGGTCCCTTAACTCGGCGACCTTGTGTGAAGCTCAACCTCTGAGTTGCATTTTGGAAGAGGGGGCAGTCCTTACCTTCTTAATACTTCATCGTAAGCACAGCAAACCCCATGCAGTTAGTAATTCTGGACGAGGCACTGTTCTAGACACTGCTCATAAATATTCTAAATGCATTGAATCCTCATTGCAACCCTATGACGTAGGTATCATTATTATCCCCATTTTAGAGATGGGGATCTGAGTCTCAGATTGCCAAACTGATTTGTGGGAAGCTCTGCAGTGAGCAGGTGACTGAGCCAGCACTTTAATCCAGGAGCCAACGTCAGGGCCCATGCTCCTGCAATCTTTTTATACTGCCAGTCAACTGAACGAAGAATAGGTCCCAGTGTCATATCTCATACACAGACGAGGAACTGAGGCACAGAGAGGTTTAGTAACTTGCCAAGGTCACACAGCTGGTTGGAGTAAAAAATCGGAACCCAGGCGTCTGGTCCAGGGCTCCTGCTCACACCTCTATACCTGATGTGATGCTGGGGAGGCTCACAGGAGACAGCATGCATGGGAGGGGGGTGCGGGGCTGGGAGGTCTTGGTGGCGACCACCCTCTTCTTGGCTCCCCCACCCCCCAGCCGAGCACCCGCAGCTCTCCACACAGCCCCTGGAGTGCAGCGAGCAGCTGGGCCAGCAGGCGCTCCAGCCGAAACAGCCTGGGCCATGCCCCCAGCCTGAAGCGGAGGAGCCCGAGTGGGGAGCGGCGGTCCCTGTTGTCGGGCGAGGGCCGAGAGAGCCAGGACGAGGAGGAGAGCTCTGAAGAGGAGAGGGCCAGCCCAGCGGGCAGCGACCGGCGCCACGGGGGCTCCCTGGAGCGGGAGGCCAAGAACTCCTTTGACCTGCCGGACACGCTGAGGGTTCCTGCGCTGCACCGCACGGCCAGTGGCCGCAGCTCAGCCTCCGAGCACCAGGACTGCAACGGCAAGTCGGCCTCGGGGCGCCTGGCCCGGGCCCTGCGGCCCGACGACCCCCCACTGGATGGGGACGATGGCGATGACGAGGGCAACCTGGTGAGGCCCCTGCGGGCACAGTGAGCTCTCACCCCTGACCTTGAACCGAGGGGAACTGTGCCCGACCTGGCGCCCAGCTGGACAAGCCCCTCCCGGCTCTGTGGCATTCAGGGAGTTACCATCACGCCCCATCACGCCCCAGGGGAGCTCAAGGGGTGCCGACCCTGAAGCTGAGCTCCAAACTGCCCCTTTCCTCCCGATGCCCGCCCCACCGAGCCGCAGATCCTCGCCACCCGTGGGGCTGCGGCGCTGCGGTCCTTGGTGGATATGAATGGTTTCGGGCAGATGTGTATGAATCTTTCATGGCCCTCCCCATGTGACTCAGAAATACCCATCACTCATCTCTCCAAACTGATGCCCTCCCCATCCCCCTCTCTCATCTGGACCTCATCGCAAGCCTTGACTTCACACCCGCCCTCACCCATTCACCCCTCCCCCGGGCCCCTCACCACCACCTTTAACCCTGGGGATGGGGCACAGGGACCCAGGACCTCAGGGTTAGCACGTGAGGAGAAGGGGCCAGTGTCTCCTGGTCCCAGGTGTGTCTTTGAACAGACAGCTGTGATGGGGACAATGTTTGATAATTGATACGGCTTCTAAGCCCAGTGGGGAGGGAAACAGGGAGGGCAGGTGGGGCCGGGCTGGAGGCAGAGAGCCTGGGAGAGGGGGTGCAAGGGAGGAGGGAGGAGATGAGCGAAGTGAGCGATGCTCAGGGGATGAGAAGGGGCTAACAGGGAGATGGGGGTCTTAGGAATAAAGGAAGAGAAGCACGGCAGAGAGCTGAGCCAAGTGGGAGAGGCTAGACGGGGTGTGAGGGCCACGGAGCTGCTGACGAAGAGCAGGGTGGGCTCGGGGGACTTGGGGGCCCCGGGCCTGCACACGAGTCCTGTGATCCTTCTACAGAGCAGAGGGGAGCGCATGAGAGCGTGGGTCCGAGCCCGGCTGCCTGCCTGCTGCCACGAGCGAGACTCCTGGTCCGCGTACATCTTCCCTCCTCAGTCAAGGTGAGCAGGGGGTCCCTGACCTCTCCTCCTGGGGAATGACCCCGTGACACCATCCCAGGGAGGCTAGAAGGGTCCCCTGGCCTAGGGGCAAGTGAGGGAGGGGCCCCGGGCTGGGAGAGCCCGGGGGGGGGCGGCGGGGGCTGCCGAGCAAGGCCTCTCACTGCTGCCTTGCTCGCCTCCTGCCCAGCATTTGCCTGTCTTCCAGCAGGTTCCGCCTCCTATGTCACCGAATCATCACCCACAAGATGTTCGACCATGTGGTCCTTGTCATCATCTTCCTCAACTGCATCACCATCGCCATGGAGCGTCCCAAGATCGACCCCCACAGTGCTGTGAGTCACCAAAGACTAAGCTCGGTGGCTGTTTGAGTGCCAGCCGCCTCCTGGGTTAGCGCCCACGGAGCCAGCGAGGCGGGCGGGGAGGCCCAGAGCGACACGGAGGGAGGGAACCAGGAGTCTCCTTTAGGCCTCCCTGGCACCTGGCACCCGGGGCTGCCTGCCGTGTCCCTCTCCCGCCCCTGCCTCCATTTCCCTTCTGTGATACAGCAGCCAAGCTGGGGGTGCGGGGGGGCCTGCTCCTTACCGGGGAGCCCCACTGCATCCCAGCTATTAGTAGACAGCACGTGCTCGGGAGCCAGAGACCTGTGGGGCCCCGGTGGGAGTCGGCGAGTGTTGGGGTGATGCGAACAGCAGGAGAGGCCCCGGCTGGGCTGAGTGGTCTTGCTTCCCCTCCTCCCTACAGAAGGTCTGGGTTTCGCCCATGACCTCTGCCCTGATGGGGGAAGACGTCCTGCCCAGCCTACCCCATGGGCAATGTAGAGTGGGGGAGAGGGAGATGCCCTTCGATCCTCTTGGTCCTGCCAGGTCACAAGTAGGTTTTGAGGCACGTTAGTGGGGACATTCGTCACTTCTGCTTGGCGTGAACCTGTTAGTGAACCTGTGAACCTGTTAGTCCTCCTCAGAAGGAGAGGAAGGGCCAGAGGCCTGAGTATCTGGATATATGCCCAGGGACCCAACCTCTATCAGGACGGGCCCAGCTGGTTCCGGAAGCTGTCTCTCCCCAGCCGGGCATCATAGGCCCCTACCCCCAGACAGTGTTTGCCCCTCACGGCATCTTGCCCCACTCGCTCAGAGTGGCCCCCCACCCCTCCTCACTGCTCCCCCACACTGCCATTCAGATTTCAGCGCTCCTGGGCTCCTAGTCTCCATTGGGGTGAGCTCTAGCAGGGCCAGGGTAGGGACAGAGGGACCCTTTTGAATGGAGGGCCGGGCTGGGAATAGGTGGGTGAGGGGACCCCCACCCCTGGGGCTTGTGTGGGCTGGAGCAAGGGCGGCTGGTCACACGGCTCCTGTGTCCGCCACCTGCCCAAGGCCTTGCTGCACGGCCCTCTGCCTCCATCACCATATCTCAGCCCCGCTCTTGCCCTCCGCGCCTCTACCTCTCACTCTGTCCTGTGCCCGCTTCTCTCATTCCCTTCCTCTGTTTCTCTCTCTGACACTCACGCTCTGCCTACTGCCTCTCCAGACCTCCCCAGCCCTCTCCCTGCCACCCGGGGATGGACTCCGCCTACAGATATCAGGGGACCAGGTCACCTGCTTTCCCGCCCTGCCCCCACCCATGGCCCCATAAATGTGGTGCCAGGGGACACACAGGCTATAGTCAGGCTCCTTGCTTGCCCTGTGGCTCCATTGCTGGGCCACACAGAGGGAAAGCAGGTACGGGGAGAAGGGCGGAGAGTAGGATGAGGGGGGTCAGAGGTCAAGGTAAACCCTGCTCCAGTTTGGAGGGTCTCTGAGATATGGGGCTCAGATGACAGCACTGTTGGGGGAACGTTTCTCCTTCCAGGCCATTCGGGGGGCGGGAGGCAGTGCTGTTCAGACTGTCCACAGAGCTGCAAGTGAGTCAGGGGGCCTGGTGCTTGCTGTGTGTGTGCGCGTGTGTGAGAGAGAGAGGGAGAGGGAGAGGTCTGGGGAGAAGAGGTTGTCTGCCTTGTTGGGGAAGGTGGGGGCCATTTTCCTGAGTCAAACGTTGGAGGCAATTCCTGGCTTCTGTATGCAGAGCAGCCCTGGCCCACGAAGGGGGCTCCTAGTGGGCGAGACCTGCTTGCTGTCTCTTGCAGGAACGCATCTTCCTGACCCTCTCCAATTACATCTTTACTGCAGTCTTTCTGGCAGAGATGACCGTGAAGGTGATGGGGGGTCGGTGTTGCTTTGGGGCTCCCTGGTTCCTGGCGCGGGCCGGGGGGCGAGGGGTTGGAGAGATTGACCACAGTCGGAGGACGGGGCTGGGGACCGCAGGGAGGCGGCGGCGACAGTGATGCAGCGGGCGTCCCCAGGTGGTAGCGCTGGGCTGGTGCTTCGGGGAGCAGGCGTACCTGCGTAGCAGCTGGAACATTCTCGACGGGCTGCTGGTGCTCATCTCCATCATCGACATCCTGGTGTCCATGGTCTCCGACAGCGGCACCAAGATCCTGGGCATGTTGAGGGTGCTGCGGCTACTGCGGACACTGCGCCCACTCAGGTGCGCCCCCAGCCCAGCGCCCCCCTCAGGGACAGCACCAACAACCCCGCAGGGGAACGAGAGCCCCACGAGCCCCTGCTTCCTGCCTGTGACCCCCACAGGGAGCCCTGGCATCGCTTGGCTTGAACCACGGCCCTAGGAGTTTCCCTCCTTGAGCACGCTCCCACCGTGACCCTCCCCACAGGACAGACGGCTCAGGGCTAGTGTGCCCCTGACCTTGGATAGGCCCCACTGTAAGAGGTCACAGGCAGGGCCCTCATATCCTTCAGCTGAAGGTCTCCCTTGGGTGGCACCATTGGGGGTGACCGTCCTCCCTGGTGAGGTAACAGACTCCTTTCCCTGCCTTCACACACCTCTCAGGGACCACCCACCAGCTAACCCTGCTAGCAGGGCATCTGCTCTCTCAGGAGACCCTCCCACCATCACTCCCCACCCACCCCCCACTCCCACGTCAGAACTTTCCACGAATGGAGACAATACTGACTGACCCACCCCCTCCCCCTCCTTGCCTGCACCCTCCACGCCCCCTGCAAGTTGGTCTCCCTGTCCGCACGACAAACTGCGTCCCTGGGTCCCGCCTCCCTTGAGTTGAGTCCCCACCCCAGCCCCATCAGGTCATACTTTGACATCTGGGAGTGGAGGGGGAACAGGGGGAGGTGGGGGTGTCTGCATCCCATTTGGAGAGATTGGGGGTGGGAGTCCCCATGGCAGGGATCCCGTGCAAAGAGAAGTGCTCTGCACGTGGAGCCCAGAAAGCCAGAGTCCAGGATGGGGACCAGTGAGCCCAGATCAGTGGGGGTGGGGGGGACAGCAGGACAAGGGACAAGGGAGCTTCCGAGCTGAGGGAACCCCTCTTATTCCCCTCTGTCCCTCCCCAGGGTCATTAGCCGGGCCCAGGGGCTGAAGCTGGTAGTGGAAACGCTGATGTCCTCGCTGAAACCCATCGGCAACATCGTGGTCATCTGTTGTGCCTTCTTCATCATTTTTGGCATCTTGGGGGTGCAGGTTTGTGGGGGATCTGGGGGCCAGGGGGCGATGGAAACCCGAGGTGTGGCCTTCCTCTTGGGCCTTGGATGCGGAGGCCCGAGCTGCTGCTGCTGTCTTTATTCCAGAAAGGAATAAACAGGGACCCTTCCCTCGAGGCCCTAGGCCTCAGGCGCCTTTGCTTCCGGGGCGTTTTGCAGAAAACTAGGAGCCTAGAAGAGGTCCACGGAGGGGACGAGGGCCTCAGAGAGGCCGCTGACCTAGGGCAGCTGCAGACTGCTTTTGCTGCCCCCCTCCCACACTGCACTCTGGAGAACAGACGCTGCCCTGGCCCCGGTCTGCTCCGGGGTCCCCACCCCTCCTCCCCTGCTTGAGCGGAGCGGGCTGCAGGCCAGGCCTGGGGATCCAGGGCCCAGACAGCTGGGCCAGGTTAGCGGCGAGCTGGCAGGCAGGAGGGTGCAGACCCCAGACGAGGCAGGAAGTGGGGGCTGCTGGGGAAACTGGGCCTCTGGCCCGGGGAGGAAACTGGCTTCGGAGGAGAAAAAGATCAGGAGCCGCCTGCAGGAGTCAGCAGGCGCCCCCAGGAGCCGGGGAGCCCCTCCACCCCAGCCTTCCAGAACCCCCTGGCTCCAGCTGTTTCGGCTTCAGGGTAGACAGCCAACTGTCTGGGCGGCGGCGGCGGGGGAGCTCCCGGGTGGCTACTGCCCCTCCCGTTCCCGTCCTTTGGCTTCCCAGAGTGTCCTCTTTGCCCTGGGGAGAGGGCTGTCCCTGGTTTCCTAGAATTCTCTAGCCCCAGGGACCAGGCTGGTGTACATTTGCCAACGCTGTGGGTGCCTCTTGGCACACCCAGCGCCCCTTCCACTTCCTTCATTCCAGCCAGCTTGGGTGAGCAGAGGGAACCACTGGGAGCCCAGTCCTGGGCTTTTCCAGTGGACTTAGGTCCATTCTCAGCGGCTTGCCCAGGCCTCCTGGTCCTCCCGGCCCTCCCTTCCCTTCCCCACCCGCAGTCATAGCCTGATCTGTTCTGGGATGAGAGGGAGCTTTCCAGTCAGATACCTGAGTTCAAGCCCCTTTTCTGCCACCTACAGGGTATTCAACCTTAGCTGAGTGTGAATTTACTTCTCTGAGCCTCGGTTTTCCTCACCTGTCAAGTGGAGTCGATGATACCTAGGCTTTCCCCACCATTAAACCCGGTCGCTTGGCCTCTCCCCCAGAGTGTCGGATTCAGTGGGTCTAGGGTGGGCCTGAGAGTTTGCATTTCTAGCATGTTCCCAGATGATGCCAATGCTGCCGGGGACCCCACTCGGAGAACCACTGGCTTCACCCTTCGTAGAAAACCAGTGAACGTTCCCCCCCACCCCCCACCCCATCCTTCCCCGGCACCTGCCCCGCTGGCCTTTTCTCCTTTTCTCCTTGGGTCTCTGCTCCCAGGAGACCGGAGGAAGGGGTGCCTGCAGGGGAGGTTCCTGTCCGTGCACCGGGTCCTCCGCCAGGGTGTGCCGGGAGCTCTTGGGCCCCAGAGCTTGTGTGGGAGGGGTGGGGCTGGGGAGCTCAGGGCTTCCTGTGGCCACAGCTCACTCGGCTCCGTCTCCCCGCGTGTGCGTGTCTAGCTCTTCAAAGGGAAGTTCTTCGTATGCCAAGGCGAGGACACCAGGAACATCACCAACAAGTCTGACTGTGCTGAGGCCAGTTACCGGTGGGTCCGGCACAAGTACAACTTTGACAACCTCGGCCAGGTGAGCTCCACGCTCCAAGGTGGGGGTGGGGGTGGCGGTGGCAGGCATCCGGAGAGGACAAGAGTCCACGCGTCACGATGCGCACAGGGCAACTGACTTGCCAGCATCGTCAGCGCCTTCTCTTCTTCGGTGTTCGCAAACACAGAGCCACGTAGAAGATGAAATCGCTCATTCGCTTTTGCTGGTTTGCTTCCCAGACCCGGCCTGGTGTTGCTTTCTGGGTTTCCAGGGCTCTGGTGTCCCTTGCTCAGAGGCCTTGATCATCTCCCAGGGCTTCTCTGGCTTCACACGAGCCACGGAGCCCTGGGACAGAGAGCTCTCATAGGGCCCAGAGTGTGACTCGGGCCTGACCTCTGAAGAGCGAGGGTCCCCTGAGGTGCTCTGCCAGGAGGTGCTCTGGGGACAGGTGGTGGTTGGTTTGGCCACACATCCCAGGTTTCAGATGGTTTCTCCTCCTCCCCTCCCCCAAGGCCCTGATGTCCCTGTTCGTGCTGGCCTCCAAGGATGGCTGGGTGGACATCATGTACGACGGGCTGGATGCTGTGGGTGTGGACCAACAGGTAGGGTTGGGGTGAGCAGGATCCACCTTTGGGCTCAGGCCGCTCTAGGCATGATGTGGTGCAGGCCCTGGACAGAAAGAGGGAGGCTGGCTGGCAAAATGCCATCAAAGAGACCTCACCCCTTACAGCAGAGGCTTTGACTGGTAGCCTGCGGGCCAAATCCCGGCGTGCTTTATTAGATTGCAACATGTTTACACTTTTTTGAATAGTGGCAAACATCTAAAAATTGGTGGATTTCATGCAAAAATCCAGAATTAGGCCTGTGCAGGATTATGTGTTTTATTAGATTGCAACACGTTTACACTTTTTTGAATAGTAGCAAACATCTAAAAATTGGTGGATTTCACGTGAAAATGCAGAAATTGGGCCTGCGCAGGATTAGTCTAAGGATCTGGGAACATAGGGTTTGCCTTCCTTGGGGCAGGAGTTACCTGGAACAAGGAAGCAGCTTCCCCTTTTGGATAGAATACCTACCCCTCTACTTTGCCACAGTCTCCACCCCTCCCTACTGTCTAACATCGAAGCCACATCACTCATTTAGATCACCTGCTGGGGCCCTGTAGCTAACTAAGCCTGCAGACCGCGTCTTAACGACCCCAGGCTGTGGGGCAGCACCTGAGGCAGCCGGGTCTGACGCATCCTCAGGCTGATGCTTCCCCCTGTGCTTCCTGATCCCCACCAGCCCATCATGAACCACAACCCCTGGATGCTGCTGTACTTCATCTCGTTCCTGCTCATTGTGGCCTTCTTTGTCCTGAACATGTTTGTGGGCGTGGTGGTGGAGAACTTCCACAAGTGTCGGCAGCACCAGGAGGAGGAGGAGGCTCGGCGGCGGGAGGAGAAGCGTCTGCGGAGACTGGAGAAAAAGAGAAGGAGTAAGGAGAAGCAGATGGCTGGTCGGTAGTCTTTCCACATCTCTCTGAGTCGTGCTTGACCTTGGCCTTGTGACGGCAGGGGACCAGGGGCTGGGGCGGGGGGCCGGGAGAAGGTGCTCCCACCCCCCTCCTCACCTCCTTCCCCTCAAGAGCATGTCAGCCTTTAGAGCACGCATGAAGCAGACCAGTTCAGCCCCATGGGGGAGGGGGAGTGACCCGCACCCTGCGGGGCTCCCCGGGTCTCAGCATCATACTCCTCAGAGGATGCCAGGCGGAAGGTGATGCACGACCTCTCCCAGCTAGCCTCTCAGAGGAGCCTCATGGGATGAGAATCCTGCTACTTTGCCGCCTGCCGGTGTCCAGAGACCCAGGAACTGGCCCAGGCGCCAGACTCGCTTGCCCCTGGGTTGGGGAGCAAGCACCTCGAACCTGCGCCTGCCTAGGGTCTGTAGTTGCAGAACCGACAAATGGACAATGCGTGAGAGAACCCCAGACCCACTCTCTCTCCCTATCTCCAGCAAAAGCCCATGGCTTCCTGGTTGTCTTTTTTTTTTTTTTTTTCCCAAGCCAGGGTGGGGAAAAATCTCTCAGGGAAGGTGTGAGGTTATAGGAACTCTAAGCTCACGACTCTCTGGCCTTAGACCCTTCAGCCCCCTCACCTGGGATCTCCAACATCGGCGTTGGTTGGGGGAGGCCCCCTCCCATCCCTCCTCATGCTCTTAGACCAGGGGTAGGCCAAGACTAAGGGAAAAGACACAGATTCCAGGAAGAATTCGAGAGAAGGAACAGGCGCGGGAGCCCCTTTGTTTCTCCAGGTGTGTCTGCACCTGTCTCCCCGTCGTCGGGTCCCTGTCCGTCTGTCTGGTACTCCATAATCTCTGCGACTCTCCCTCAGTCACAGCCCACGTCTCGCTGAGTATCTTTGTGCGTGGGTTTCTCTAAGGCTTTGTGTGTCTGTCTCTGTCTGGTCCACGGGGTTCCCTTCTCTCTGCCCTTTCAAAAACCGTCTTCCTCACGCCAATAAGATGTGTGCAGTGCTCTGAGTTTTCCCTTTGGTTTGTTGAAATGTGAGTACCAACAAAGGGGTTAGCGGGCGCGGTGCCCCTCCCTCCGCTCGGCCTCTGGCCCTATCTCCTGCTACCTGTGGGGGGCACCTAGAGCGAGGGGAGGGGGCGGGGAGGGGCTGGGGCTGCTGGGGGGGGACAGACCCGGAGCTCCCTGTGCCGGGGGAGGTGGGGCAGGACCTCAGGACCCATGGCGATGGCGAGGAGATACTGACCTCTGGGCAGTGGCGGGTGGTGCAGTTCTCCACGTCCCACATCCTCAACGCCCATGCCCCACGCCCCCTGCTTGACTCTGGGGTAGGGGCCCCATCTGGGCTCTCCCAGTGGATGTCTGAAGCTGAGCAGGTGCACCACCCCCAGCAGCCACGCCAGCACCCCTGCTCCATCCGCCCCGCCCCTCCTTGCAGTCTGCCTTCTCAGTGGCAGGACCTCTCCAGGTGGAATTCTTTTGGCAGGAGGCACTTGTGGCCCTGCCTGACCAGCTGGCTCCCCTTCTGGGGTCCGGAGCTATCTCAGGTGCTGCCCAGGCCGAGGCGTGGGTAGGAGTGGACATCTGTTCTGATGACAGGCTGCCTGCCCCTCCCTATGACTCCGTCTCCCTGCCCTGTGACCCTGAGGAGCTGGCCCAATGGCTCATCTTCCTCAAGTGCCCTGGGCCCGGAATTTGGGGCTGGACACTCAGGACCAGCCACCCGTGCTCGGGGCATCCCATTTATAGGTGGAGCGAGGGTTGGAGCCAAGGGGGAGCAAGCTGCTTAGAGGGGGCCCTGCCCAGCCCACCTGGTCCGGCCAGTGACCAATGTCGTGTTTCGTTCTTTTAGATCTAATGCTGGACGATGTAATTGCTTCCGGCAGCTCATCCAGCGCGGCGCCAGGTACTGCGTCTGGGGTTGTGGGTTCCAGGGCGAGGCCCGGGGGCAGTCAGGCCCTACCTGCCCCCAGGCCCGCCTCATGCGTGCCGCGATGTCCTCTTTGCTCCCCCCTCCTTGGCTCATTGATTCCATCCTCTTGGGGTGAGGGAGTGAGGGTCCCTGGGGCGCCGGGCTCTGCGTCATCCTCTAGGCCTGTGCTACGCCGGACTGGGAGGGGACGGTCTTGCACGTTCCTTCCTCCCACACCTCTTGGAGGACGCACCTTCTCCCTGCAGGGCTTCCAAGGGCCCAGCTGCCCAGCCCCCTGCAGCCCGTTCCCACTCCTGCTCCTCCCCCGTGTCACACCGTTTGATTGTTAGAGCTGCAAATTTCTCCCGTCTCCTTTTGTCTGAAGGGGAGACTTTGATCCAAGCAAGCGGGATGAGAGGAGCAGAGAGGGAAAGGATTTGTTTTAAAAATGTAACAATGAATAATTGAACAGACTCATTAATAGTCAAGTAATCGCGGTGGCCACGTCATCGCTACAAACAGCAGGATTGGGAATCGAAGGCCTGAGTTAGCCGCAAGCTTCTCCCCCCAGAAAGCCAAAGGTTCGGGGGTGAGTTGGGTCCTTGTCTTTGAGAGCCGTGTCCCTGGGAAGGCTCTGGTCCTGCTTGTCCTCCCCTGGTCCTCAGGCCACTGCTCCCCCAACACGGCCCCCAGGCAGAGGGTCAGAGGCTCAGGGGAGCCTGGGACAGGGCTGCAGGGCCTCGTTCCACCCTCTGATGTCTTTGCCCAGTGGTTCCCAATCTGTTCATCCCCAAGGGCTCCCCTTATCGTCTCCTCCAGCAGACCCCATGTTCTAAGAGCCTGCCTTTGAAGTTAGGTGCACCTCAGTAATGACTTTGTTTCACTGCTTTTGCTAATCAAAGGCACATCTAATTGCTCACCAGAGCTTCTGAGCTGCGGAAGGTTTCCCATGGAACGATAGCAAAGAAAGACCCTCTTGCCATTAAGCTGGTCTGTGGGGTCTTAACATGGGCCTAGGTATGAGTTCTTTTAAGCTTTTAGAAGTATTGAAAAGGACATAAGGACCCCCATGTGGCTGCCTTCTTGGGCTGCGGAGGACTTGGGACTTCAGGCTGGGAACCACTGGGCTGCACCTTTCCCCACTATTCTGCGCTCCCCCAGAAGCCAGACTCTGGCAGACGCTGCCCTCTAGGTGTTGGGCTGCCTGATCTGTGAGGGCTCAGGGTATCCCTGAGCCTTGATTTGGGAGGCCATCCCTGAGGATTGATGTCTTCTGTCCCCATGGTGCCAAGCTCTGGTGTTTGGCACTGAGAGACCATCTATCTGTCTGGGGGTTCAGGAGGCTCCGGCAGGTTCGTGTCTGTCTTGCCTGGGTCCCACGTCTCTGTGTCAGGCTGTACGCAAATTCCTGATGTGTTAGGGGGGAGGGGAGGGGAGGAGGAAGTAGCTTCAGCTTTTCCCTTATAGGGTCACCTGATCTGAAGACTGGAGTGTCCACACTTGCTCATTTATCCCGATACCACCCTAGCATAGGGCTAGTCCAAAGAAGCTTCTCCACCAGGAATTAACACACTCAGGTCCTCTTGGTCCCAAGGTCTCCTCCCAAGACACCCACTCAATGCCCCACATCTGTTGTTATCCTCACGCTGCACCCCCATTTTGGGCACATTCCACCATGCTCCCGTTGGCACCTACAGGCACGTCCCATGATGACAATAGTGTGTCTTACCTTTCCAGCTGGTGATGAAGACTCAGAGACCCCTCGCAGGGGCTCGGACCACTCCCAGACCCCTCTTTCCCAAACCTGGTGCTCTGTGTGGTCTCTAGTAGAGCTTTTCACACTGCTGTGTGCCTAAGAACCACCTGAAGAACATAGTAAAACACAGATTCCTGAGCACCGCCCTAGAAATTCTCCTGGAGTGCTCTAGGGGAGGACCTGAACATCTGCATTTCCAATCCGTTGCCAGGGGATGGCGATGATGATGTGTGGTCTACCCAGCTGTGTGATGGGTATGAAGTCGCACCCCCTAGTCTGGGGCAGCTAGAATGAACCCCCCATCCCCACCCCGTGCACCACACCTCCCGGCCAGCTCTACTCCCACTCGGTGCTGCTCCCAGAGGAGGCGGCCAGCCAGACCCCCGGGAAAGAGAGAAGGAAAGACTCACTGATTATCAGGGGAATGGGCCTGACAGGACACCTGGGTCCAGCCCAGCTTCCAGGCAAAGGGAGGGACCGGGGTCACTGACTGACATCCACTGCGCTCCTGTCGGCCCCCTGTGGCACTTACGTCCCCTCACCTCTCTCATTCCACCGGGACCCCGTGATCAGGCCTGGCCACGGCAGCTGAAGGTGTGGCCTCTGCCAAGGGGGCCTGCGTCCCTGGGAGCGACCCCTGCCTTCCGCCTATTCCTTGCCACTCTTCTTTGCAAACCCTCTGCCCTGGCTGTGCCTTGGGCTCCACTAACTGCCTGCGCCTGTTGTCCTCACTCACAGCCGTGCGGTCCCTGCTCCTCTCCCGGCTCCTGCCCTGGCTGGGGGCTGGGCAGTCCTGGGGGCGCCCCTCCCCCGACTCTCCAGCTCAGCCCAAGGCAGCTCCTACTGGTGGGCGGCGGGAAGATGGGCTATGGCCGGAGCCCTCGGAGGAGCAGCCCCGTCCAAGGCTACTCCGGGAGGTCTCGACTTCTCTGAGCTCAGAGGCTTGCCTGGAGAACCCAGGCCTGGGGAGCCACAGCAGGGTGGCATCATCCAAAGCCTAAGAGCGAGAGCCTTTGGGCAAATTCTCCGAAGGGCCCCTCTGGGGCAAGGCCGCAAGGCCTCGTGTCTAAACCCACCAGGCGGCTGGCGGGAGATGCGGGTGGGAGTTCCGTCCTGGCTCCATCCTGGCCTCACAATGTGCGGACAAGTCCCTTGTGCGGGGCCTTGTTCCCTCCCTGCGTAAAACAAAGGGGTTGACCAAGGGCATGCCGATCAGACTGGCCCTGGGACCCTTGGGATTTCTGGCAGCCTCGGCACCCGCTGGTCTGGGGTGGGGGCCGGGGCTGGAGGGGCAGACCTCAGGGGCCCAGCACCTGTCACTCTGAGCAACATGCCCTGCCTCTGCCCTGTCGCCCCCTTTGCTCCCGGCTGCCTGGAGGAGGGTCGCAGGCTAATCCCAGTCCGCCAGCCCTCAGACAGCTAGGGCGAGGCCAGAAGACAGAGGTGGTAGCAGCAGCTCCCTTTGGCCTGGGGCTGCCTACGTAGTCAGACTAGGGGGACAGGGAAGGGGGGGGCTCTCCCCACCCCTCCTCTGCATTATCTCAGCTAATAATGGGGCTAATAAGGAGCCACTTTTTCTAACCTAATTGTATTCAAGCATTTTAGTTAATTCTCCATTCATATTTTAGCATAATGAGATCGGGTGCTCTCGGCACTTACAGAGATTAATGCAGAGACAGTGTTCAGCTGCTAAGGCAACGCAGGGTGACTAGCGCCCTCTGGCTCTCGTGGGTACTGAAGGAAGGAAGGAAGAGGCCCGGCTCGCCTGGTCCGCCCTCCACAATCGCAGTGTGGATGACCCGTGGCCTCATGTTGTCCCCTTTCCCGAGCCTCTCTACCTGCCCCTGCCCTGGGGAGCAGAGGGCCATCTGAGCTAACAAAGCCAGAGTTGGCTGGCCCATGTCTGAAAACAAAATGATGGCCTAACGCAGTCTATGGTGCACCAGAACATTCGGGACTTTCTGCCTCTTGGTTATCCATACCTCAAGGCCGATGCTGGAGAGTGGCATCCGGTGAGCCTGCACATGCAGTTCTTGGGCGCTCTTCTTCCTTCGGCCTTCGGTGGGGGCCCACCCCAGGCCATTCCCTGCCTCAGTTTACCTCTCTGTTCCATAGTCCTCTGCATGGGGAAGGACACTTATATCTGAGCTGGCCTGGACCCGAAGCTTCCTGCTGCCCCTGAGCCAGCTACCCGTGGCTGGCACGGACCTCAGAGGCGGCAGCCCTTGCTGGCTGGCTTCTGCCCTAGACTTTCCAAGGGAGAAGGGCTGTCTGGGACCTGAGGCTGCCCCAAGCCTCCCCATGGGGAGCCTCTTCTTTCTTTGTGGCAATCTGTCAACCGCCTCCAGTTGACATCCATCCCCAACTTGGCCTGGCCTTTCCTCAGCACCCGGAGGAGGGGCCCCCTGCCCTCTCCTGCCCCCAGATTCATTCTGCCTGCTTAGCAGCCCAACCTTCTGGCCCCATGATTTTATAACTAAGTGGTTCACTAATTACAAGAGAAATATGCCTCTGACAGATCTCAGACAGTGCTTCCAGCCCAGCCTGTAGTCTGACGCCGCCCTGACATCCAGGAGCAGGCGGGGCATGGCCTCATTAGAAACTGGGTGAGTCCTTCAGGTGGAGCCCCCCCCCAGATGAATCTGGGAAGCGCAGAGCCCTGTGGCCTCCCCTCTGCACCCCGCCTCCCCCACCCCATGAGGGCCTTCTGGAGGCCCTCAGGGTGGGTCAGTGCGGCCAGCCAAGAAGATGTCCAATTTCCAATCTCCGGTGTTATCCCCAAATCCCAGCTCTGGGTAATCTGCTCTGCTCCCCCCGAGGGGCTGAGCGTGGTAAAGGAGCAAGGACCTTTGCCTCTCTGTTGGTGGAGCTTCCTCCTGTAAGACCAGCTGTTTTCCATCTTACTGATCTGGCCTTACGGCGGGACACCAAGTCAAGGGCATTATGAGGGGCTGGTGGATTTTGGAGGCTGCCTCGGGGACGGGGCTCACCTGGTGTCTAATGTGGGTGGGGAGCTCTGCATGTCCTGACCCCTTCTGCACCCAGCTGTAGCCAGTAGAACAGACGCTTGGAGGGCAGACGCCGAGGGAGCCCCCCGGCCTCCCTGCCCCGAGAAAGGCAGTGTGTGGAGGGCGAGGATGCGGAGGACTCTGGAATGTTGCGGCTCTGGCGTTAGAGGCTGGCGGCTGTGAGGGACTCGGGTGGCGGGGGCGCCGTGGGGCAGGGGCCCGATGGCTGCTCTGCTCTCCCCCCTGCCCCACCAGAGGCCCAGTGCAAGCCCTACTACTCAGACTACTCCCGCTTCCGGCTCCTCGTCCACCACTTGTGTACCAGCCATTATCTGGACCTCTTCATCACGGGTGTCATTGGGCTGAATGTGGTCACCATGGCCATGGAACACTACCAGCAGCCCCAGGTAGGAGCGAGTGACCGGCCCCCCGGGCCCTGTGTCCAGCCATGGGCCTGCAGGGTGAAGCTAACCTCCCCTGTGCTGGGGTACCTTGGGCAACTCCTGGGCACCCTACAGGAGTTCCTTGTGCACACCTTGCAGCGACTCTGGAAGTGGGTATCATCTTGGCTTTACGGATGAGGATGCTGAGGCTCAGAGAGGTTCCATGACTAGACCAAGGTCATATAGCTAGGAAGTGGAGGACCTGACTTCTTCACCCAGCAAATATTTATTGAGTGCCTGCCATGGGCTTCTTTACCCTTTGAGGGTAAAGAAGGCAGACCAGTGAAGACCAGTGTCTGCCCTTTCAGGGTTACGACTCTAGTGAATGTCCAGCTCCAAACTCACCAACGATCTTGCCGCTCCTCAGATCAGCCACCGTCAGCTGTCCTCCAGCCCTCAGGCTCCCCATCTGTAAAATGGGGATGTTGAATTAGTAATGCACAAGGCCCTTTCCGGGCTCTAGCCTTCTGTGCCTTCCAGCACATTCTCATGGAGTCTCCTCCCCATCCCTCAAGGAGAGAGATCCTTTAGCACAAAGTTCGGATCATGCCTAAGGACCCTCTTCTATCCTGGTGTGGTGACCAATGGTCGACCATCATGGCAGGGACAGAAAAGAAAGGTCCCCTTAGACTCCCCTGTCTCCCAGATCCGGAATTGTGATGGAGGGGGAGGGGCAGGCATCCCCCCTGGGCCTTAGGAGACCCTGCATAGACTGCCCCCTATCCCTGCCAGATCCTGGATGAGGCCTTGAAGATCTGCAACTACATCTTCACCATCATCTTTGTCTTGGAGTCAGTTTTTAAACTCGTGGCCTTTGGCTTCCGTCGGTTCTTCCAGGACAGGTAACAGAGAGCGGTGGGGTGTGGGAGAGTGGGGGAAAGGACATGTCTCCCAGGGAAATGCTGAAAAACCTTTCTGGACTCCTGAGGTACAGCCTCCACTCTAGGACCCACCGAGGGCTGATAGCAGGGGGGAGTGGGGGGGCATCCAGGGCCTGGGGGAACACAGGCAGCTGGAAATCGATGTGGCCCAGACTGGGGCTTAAGAGCACAGAGCCTGGAGCCAGACTGCCCGGACCAGACTCGGATCCTGGCGCCACCACTTAGAAGCTGGTGACCTAGGGTAAGTTACTCCACTTCTCTGTATGTTGGTTTCCTTATCTATAAAAGGAGAAACAATACTGGGAAGATTATGAGTTCTTATTTGTAAAGGCTTTAAAACAGTGCTTGGCACCTAGTAAACAGCATATAAGTGCCAAATTTAAAAAAAAAAAAAAAAAAGAATGAATACAAATGAAAAGCAGAGGTCCTTGAGCTCAAGTCTCAGTCCGACCTGTGCCTTTGTGACCCGAGTCAAGCCATGCCTTCTCCACAGGATGGAGAGGCGGGACTGGCTGACCTCCACCCTCCTTTCTGTAGTCACTTGGGTAGCCACGCATGCCCCCTCTTCTGCGGTGCTCCCCCCTCAGGGAGCTGTGTCCTCTTTCCAGGTGGAACCAGCTGGACTTGGCCATCGTGCTGCTATCCATCATGGGCATCACGCTGGAGGAGATCGAGGTCAATGCCTCGCTGCCCATCAACCCCACCATCATCCGCATCATGAGGGTGCTGCGCATTGCCCGAGGTCGGTGCCCGGCTACTCGCCCACCACCCACCTGCCCAGGGTGACTGGCCCAGGGGGGAAACGGCCGGGGGTGGCTCTGTGGCTGGCCAGGGACTTCATGCGTGTGTGTTCCCATGGGTCTCTGTCCCGGCCCCAGCCTCTGCCAAAGGGGAGGGCTGGGGGCTGGGCCGAGGGCAGGGGTGGAGCTGGTGGAGTGGGGGGCGGCTCACCGCTCTGTCCTGTTCTGCAGTGCTAAAGCTACTGAAGATGGCTGTGGGCATGCGGGCGTTGCTGGACACGGTCATGCAGGCCCTGCCCCAGGTAGCTGGAGGGGGTGTGGGGGGGAGGGGCCCTCTTGGGGGGAGGGGTGCTTTCCGAAGGGATGGGCAGTAGGGAGCTCAGGGAAGCTGGCTGGGAGACCCAGTGGCACCTTTCCCATTTCTTTTCCTCTCTTCCAGGTGGGGAACCTGGGACTTCTCTTCATGTTGTTGTTTTTCATCTTTGCAGCTCTGGGTGTGGAGCTCTTTGGAGACCTGGGTGAGTCGGGGTGGGGAGGGTAGAGGAGCCAGGGCTGGAGGCCCAGGGGCTCCCGCACTAACTCGGGCCTCTCTCTCCTGCCCTCCTCCTCTAGAGTGTGATGAGACGCACCCCTGCGAGGGCCTGGGCCGGCATGCCACCTTTCGGAACTTTGGCATGGCCTTCCTGACCCTCTTCCGAGTCTCCACGGGTGACAACTGGAATGGCATCATGAAGGTGAGCGCCCACAGCCGCAGGGGCCCTGCCAGGGCTGGCCCTGGCCCCGGGGAGGCAGTCCCACTCCTTGAGCCCAGATTCCTGAGCAAGATGAGTGGCCATGAATAAAAGCAGGGAATTCCCCTATGCAGGAACACTCCAGAACTCCCGCTCCCCGGGACAGTGTGTAATGCTTTTGCTGCCCGCAGGACACCCTCCGGGACTGTGACCAGGAGTCCACCTGCTACAATACGGTCATCTCCCCCATCTACTTCGTGTCCTTCGTGCTGACGGCCCAGTTTGTGCTGGTCAACGTGGTGATCGCCGTGCTGATGAAGCACCTGGAGGAAAGCAACAAGGAGGCCAAAGAGGAGGCTGAGCTGGAGGCTGAGCTGGAGCTGGAGATGAAGACGCTTAGCCCACAGCCCCACTCGCCGCTGGGCAGCCCCTTCCTCTGGCCTGGGGTCGAGGGCCCCGACAGCCCCGACAGCCCCAAGCCTGGGGTCCCGCACACTGCGGCCCACGCTGGAGCAGCCTCGCGCTTCTCCCTGGAGCACCCCACGGTGAGCAGATGGCCACCCCTGCCGAGAGGGGCATGGGACCTGTGGCCAGTGGCTGGGTGGGTGGTGGACAGGGAGTGGGCAGCGTGGCAGACCCCAGGGCCCCACCTGGATCCTTCTGCCCCTCCTGCCTGGATGCTGAGGGGTAAGCGGTCCCCCGCCGTCCCCAGAGAGGCTGCCCGCCCTCGCAGCACAGGGCCACCCCAGCAAGCCACGGGCACGTGTGCTGGCTCGTCCACGCCCTGCGCCTCCAGCCCAGTCGGCCTCCCCGTCTTGGCTCTTAGGTTCAAGGCTAAGTTTTCTGTTTCCTTCCTGTTTCTTTCTTACCCTTGCCCGATTACCAAACCTCTTTCCTTCCCACCCTTCAACCTGCCTGATTCCATCTCTCAATCCTTTCCTTACCTTCGTTTTCCCTCTCCCTCTCTCCCTGTGAGCTCTTCTCATCTCTGGCTCCCATTCTCCTCCCTCCCACACCTCTGTCTCCTCTGTCCTATCCCCTCCTCCTTCTCCTGTGTCTTTGTTGCTGGTGTGTGTGTGTGCACACCTATGTGTGTGCATGTGACCTCCTCCTCTTTCTCCCTCTGTGTCTCTTTGTCAATCCCCCGCCACTACGACACTTCCCCCCGTTGCCCCTCTGAACCCCGCTCCCCTGACTCTCCAGCTCCCCTCCTGGGCTGGTCCTCCCCAGGACAGACAGCTGTTTGACACCATATCCCTGCTGATCCAGGGCTCCCTGGAAGGGGAGCTGAAGCTGATGGACGAGCTGGCAGGCCCTGGGGGCCAGCCCTCTGCCTTGCCTCCCGCCCGCAGCCCGGGCGGCTCCGACCCACAGGTTACTGTGCCCGGCTGTGCCATGCTGCCCGCTTCTGGGGAGGCGGGGGGTGTTTCCTGCCCACTGGGTCGCTGGAGAAAGAACAGCCTCAGGGCCTCAGTTGAGCTTTGGGCTTGGCAGGAGGCAGCCGGGGGTTCTTACAAGCTGAGATTAACCCTTGGAACACATACTTGGAAGGTAGGGACACTGAGATTGCACTTCCAGGGGAGAAGGACGAATGGAGGAGGGGTTTACAGAGGGCGTTTGTCAGAAAGAACCTGGACAAAAAGAGGAGGGGGCAGAAGACAAGTTGGCAGTGGGACCTTAGTGGGTGGAGGGAGTGAGGTGCCAAATCCAGGGGAGAAGCGCTTTTGGGGATAGTGCAGGTGGCCAGGGGACCCGTGGAGGGCTATGTCTTAGGCCACCGTCTGCTTCTTCCCTCTGTCCAGCGCCCATCCCCCAAATCTCTGTTTGGTGGCTTTTTTAGCCATGGAGCCCATTAGACATGATGAGTGCTCTCAGTAGCCAGTGCTTTCTGACCTGGTCATGGGAGGAAATGGAAGGTTCCAGCTGAGAGTGGATTCTGGGGACCTCGCTGTGAAATAAGACCAGGTGTCCCCCATAAGCCCAGTCTCTTTCCACAGCTCTGCGTGTTTTTCTTTCCCAGTCCCATCTAAACACGGCTCTTCGGCTTCCTGGGGTTCTCCTACCCACCTCTTCCCCCCTTGTGGCCCCCCTCCATTTGGCAGAGCGCCCTGTCATCTCTCCTGGGTCAGGTGCTGCAGGGAAGCCCCCGGTAGGCCTGGAGTGGAGGCAAGAAAACAGGTGTTAGTGGGAGATAGAAAAGCCTGGTGTTCTACAGGCCCTGTTGGGTGGAGGGGAAGGAAGGCAGCTTCCCAGTACCTGGGACACCTGTAGCCTGTTCCAAAGAAATAGACAGTTATCCTCACATAGGAAGGGACCCTGCCTCTAGGGTCCCTGACCTCTTGAATCCCCTCTTGGAATTCAGTCTCAGATGGGCTGTAGGGACTTCAACCTGGCAATGACCTAGAATGATCTGTGAGAGAGCCCATCCCTTCCCGAGGCCTCCCATCCTGAAGGAGGCTCATGGCGGTGGGGCGGGGGGAAGAGGGGGGGTGCGGGGAGAGAAGAGGACATGATGGGCTGATCAGGCAGATGGCTCATCTGGGAGGGATGGCCCTCCCCTTCCCCAGGGTGCTGTAGGCACTGAAATCCCCCCCTCAGATCCCTGGTGAGCCAGCCAGTTTGCGTGGTGGCCCACCCCAGTGCGCTCAATTCAGAATGGCGGCAGGAGGAGAGCATCTCCCAGAACCAAAGCTAAAGAGGGCGGGCAAGCTGCCGGCAGGCGGAGGAGGGCCCAGGAGGGGAGAAGCCAGAATCTGGGGGCAGGCCAAGTCCTGCCAGGCTTTTGGAAGCAGACAGAATAAGCAGAAAACAGTCATCAGATTGGCAGCTTTGTCCCCAGCGCCCCCCACGCTGCTCTGTCTGTGCCGAGAGTAGAGAGGTGCTTTGCTGGCCTTTCTTCATTTTTTTTTTTTTTCTGGTCTCATCTTTCTGAGAGTTGAAAGCCCTCCCTGCTCCCCGCTTCCTCCCTGGGTGGTGGTAGTGTGGGAGGGGGCCATTCAGGTTCCTGGGGTATCTTTAGAATAAGTTTCTGCTTCTCCTGCTATGTCGGGGTTTGGGGTTCGGGGTTCGCTCTCTTTGGCGCCTGCCGCAGCCTCTCGGATCAGAGGAGGGGCTTGAAGGGGGGGGAGGTGTTGTCAGTTGACTTGGGAGAGGGGTGGGGAGAGAGAAGAGAGGCCTTTTCCCCCATGCTTCTGCTTCATGGAAAGGAGGAAAGGGGGGCTCTGTGTGTGCGCGTGCGCGCGTGCGCGTGTGTGTGTGCGTGTGTGTGTGTGTGCATGCACGCGCAAGTGTGTGCGCTGTCCTGGTTTCTTATGCCTGATCATCTCTCTCCCTGTCTAGATCCCTCTAGCTGAGATGGAGGCTCTGTCTCTGACGTCAGAGATTGTGTCTGAACCGTCCTGCTCTCTAGCTCTGACGGATGACTCTTTGCCTGATGACACTCACACACTCTTACTTAGTGCCCTGGAGAGCAATGTACTTACACATGGCCCCTTCCTGCTCCCCCAGCCTCCCCAGGGGCTGGGCTGGCTGCAGGGCTCCAGATCCCTCCCCTCCCCTCTCTCTCACTCTCTCTCTCTGCCACCAGGCCCCACCCAGAGGCATCCCCCAGCAAGCATGCTCCGTGCCCCAGGCATCCCTAGGTCTTTCCAGTTCCCCACTGTGGACAAAGAAATTAGACGAGATTAAACTGGGGCCTCAAGGGCCCAGGGGCACAGTTGTGAAAGAGTTAACCTAGACATCCAGGAGTAACACAGCCCAAAACAGAGGTGGCATCAGGCAGCTAGCTAACCAAGGGGCCTGCCTGGATGCGGAGTCCGTCTCTGTATTTGGAGCCTGTGCAAGCCAGCCCTTCCCCGCCCCCCGCTCCCCTCCCTCCCCCCTCCTCGCTACATGAGCCATTCCCCCCTCCTCCCGGTGGGTGAAACCATCTCTGCTGCTACCAACCAGCCCTTCTGCCTGGGAAGCTGTTCCTGTCTCCTCCGTTGCTGTCCCTGCGTGTCCCCATGTCCTGGGGGGGGTCTTTGTGTTTGGGACAGCTTCTTCACCCCTGCCCAGCTCCCCTTCCCCTTCCAACTGCGAGCAGCTCCCTCCGCCCTGCCTCCCCCCTCCTCTGATGACTTAAGAGACAGGGGCCCCTTCTTCACAGCAGGACCCAGCGGGGGTCCGGCTTTGACCACAGGCTGGGTGGGGGTCCCTAGGGGTCTTGAGGTGGCTGGCAGAAGTGGAGCCTGGGGCTGATAGGGGGAGCAAAGGCTCCAGACTCTTCCAACAGCCCTTACTGGGGCTCCTTAACCGGCTGGGCCTGTGTGGGGACACGGCCCCTCCAGCCTCTCTGAGAACTAGGAATGGAGGGTACAGGGGACCCCCCCAAGGAGGAAGGGGGTCACGGGGAGATGGAGAAATCTTTTGGGAACAAACCTTGACTCCCTCCAGCTGGGGTCAAAGGCCGATTACTGCTTTTCTTTGAAACAAATTCAAAAAACTCACTCCCACCCCCAATCTGTCCAGTAAGGGAGGCCCTGAGTCCATGGTATTCAAGGTATTCAGACCTTGCCTCCCCCACCTCCCATTTGCCACCTGCCAGGGTCATTGAGTAATCAAAAGGGGAGGGAGCCAGGTGGGGGAGCCCGCTGACATTCCCCCGTGGTCACCTGTCACCGAACCCACATTAACTCAGCTCATGCCCAGTGCTGGGCCCCGGCGCTCTTAAAGCCCTGGGCAGTGAGGCAGTCTCTGCCCTGTAGGCAGGCCCTGCTCACTGGGTGGGTCCCCTCATTCCCCACCCCACCCCCATAGTCCCAGCACAGGGATAGGGGGGTGCTTTTAGCTTTTTGTCCTCTGTGCAGCTTCAGAGCCTCTTAATGGGGCCCCGGGAACCGCCTCTTGAACCACCTGCCGGGCTGGGCCTGGGAGCTGCTCTCCCTTTTTTGGACACCTTCTCACTCCTCCACCATCCCCACCAGGAGGCTCCGGGGAAGTGACGCAGTAGCAGTATTGGATAGCTTTCTGGGCAGGGACTCCCCCCACCTGCTTCCTTGCTGTGCTGGAGGGCTCATCCATGTGTCTGCCCCCTTTTCCCCCACGACTAACTCATCCCATTACCGCCTTGTCGGGGGAGGGGATGGGGCCCGAGCCGGGGGTGGGGGTGCGGCTTCTGGTTTCTGTTGTCCAGCTCTGCCTCAGTCAGCCAATCCGGATGCCCCCTCTTTTTCCTACCTCCTTCCCCTGTTCCTTTTGCAGATGGAGCCCCACCCCGAGGAGATGCCCCTGGCATTGGGACCAGACCTGCTGACCGTACGGAAGTCTGGGGTCAGCCGGACGCACTCCCTGCCCAATGACAGCTACATGTGCCGGGATGGAAGCAGCGCCGAGGGGTCCCTAGGTCGCAGAAGCTGGGCGCTCCCCAAAGCTCAGTCAGGTAGCAGGGCTCAGGCAGGCCGCCTGGGCTCACACAGGGAGACCCCATCCTTGCCTCAGCCCAGTCCTGACCCGGGGGGGAGGGGCACTGAGGCAGCAAGAGAGGTCTCTCTGACCTCCAAGGGACCCCCAGCCCACGAGAGTGGCTTTCAATCCAGGATGAGAGGTCTGTGGGGATGGTAGAGGCCCTGGGGGGGGGGGG
>NC_138383.1:22959230-22969463 GCF_054177405.1 Leptonychotes weddellii
CTCAGGCGCCAGGTGAGCAGGTGTGGGGAGGTGGCCTGGGGCCTGGCACGCCTGGCACCTCTGCTGGGACCCCTAGGCTATTGGTGATGACCAGGTTGCCACGTCCATGCTTCCAGCAAACATGTATTGCGTGCTGACCATGTGCCAGAGGCAGTTCTAGGTACCGGGGACACAGTCCTGGACAAAGCGCAAGTGGTCTGGGCCCTTTCGGTGTTTATATCCCTCTCCCTTCTTTCCCTGAGGAGGCCTGGAGACCAAGTTGCTTAGGGACGCAGGTCAACTTGGCGGGAGAACCCACGTCTCTGGACTCCCTTTCCCTGGCCCAGAGGCGCCTCCCAGTTATTCTCTGTACTTCTAGACTTAGCTAAGGGACACAAGGCACGTTTTAAGGACCTCCACCTTTGGCCAAGCCCGGGGCCCACCTTCCAGGGGCGCAGAGCTGAGGCTCAGGCAGCCAGGGGAGGCTTATCTGTCCCCACAGTGACAGGACCACAGCCCGCGCCCCGTGTGCCCTTACGTGTGATCATGGCCACATGAGAATCTGCTCAACGCCGCACACTTGAGGACGCAGGCCCGGTCCTCATCCGTTTCCCAGAGATTCACAAAGAGCTTCTGTGTGCCGGGCACGGGGGAGGCAGCCCCTGCCCCGTGGAGCTCACGGGCTAACCAGAGACAGAAATGCCATCAGACCACTGCGGCAATAAGACGCGGCTGCTGGGATGTGCATGTGTGGGGTGCAGCGGGGAGCAAAGAGGAGGGAGGGGTTACTTCTCACGTGGGGGTAGAGGTTGTCAGGCTCTGTGTCACAGGGAACCCGAGCCCATAAAGTTGAGGGGTGCTTGTCATTCGAGAAGGGTTTTCAAGGCCAAAGAAATAGCCTGTGCAAAGGGCTGGGAGCAGAGCTGGCCCAGTGCTTTCTTGTGTCCCAGGGGCTGGGAGCTCCTGAGAGCCACTCCTGCCGGCGTGGGGGAAGGACGGGGGGTGGGGGGAGCAGGCTGCACATGGCCCCCGTCTCCAAACAAGACCAAACACTGACCCTCCTGCCTAGGATGGACCTGCAGGGGGAGGACGGGGTTATCTGGCTTGACGGGGATGGGGGGCGGGGGACATGGTTGGAAGACAGTCCCCGGAGGGGTTCGGTGGAAGCCCCTGGGCTGAGCGCTCCTCCTATCTCACACAGGCAGCAATAAGGACTGATTCCCTGGACGTGCAGGGCCTGGGCAGCCGGGAAGACCTGCTGTCCGAGGTGAGTGGGCCCTCCCCGCCTCTGGTCCGCGCCTCCTCCTTCTGGGGCCACCTGGGCACCCAGGCGCAGCAGCATCCCCTCCGTCAGAGCACGATCTCGAAGCACAGGCCCCCGCCGGCCCCCTGCCCAGGCTCAGAACCCACTTGGAGCAAAGGCCCCCCGGAGACCAGAAGCAGCTTAGAGCTGGACACGGAGCTGAGCTGGATTTCAGGAGACCTCCTGACCGTGGACAGCCAGGAGGAGCCCCCGTGCGCACGGGACCTGAAGAAGTGTTACAGCGTGGAGGGCCGGAGCTGCCGGCGCAGGCCTGCGTCCTGGCTGGATGAACAGAGAAGGCACTCCATTGCGGTCAGCTGCCTGGACAGCGCCTCCCAACCCGGCCTGGGCCCTGACCCCTCTAGCCTTGGGGGCCAGCCTCTTGGGGGGCCTGGAAGCCGGCCCAAGAAAAAACTCAGCCCACCTAGTATCTCCATAGACCCCCCAGAGAGTCAGGGCCCTCGGCCCCCGCCCAGCCCCGGCGTCTGCCTCCGGCGGAGGGCTCCGTCCAGCGACTCCAAGGATCCCTCGGCCTCCGGCCCCCCTGACAGCATGGCTGCCTCGCCCCCCCCAAAGAAAGACGTGCTGAGTCTCTCCGGTTTAGCCTCTGACCCAGCAGACCTGGAGCCCTGAGTCCTACCCCACTCCCCCACTCACCTTTCTCCACTGGGTGCCAAATCCTAGCTCCTCCTCCTGGGCTATGCTCCTGAAAAACGTTCCATATGGACTCCAAGGAGGCGCTCCTCCCCGCCTCAGTGGCGCTGGGAACCGACAAGCAGAATTTCCAGAACGTTCAGAGCAGCGGCCTGGCCACCCTGGACCCAGGCAGAGAGAGAGAGGCCCAGTGCAGCTGAGGTTCCCAACACCAGGAGCTACTGGGAGAAAGCAATACGTTTGTGCAGAATCTCTATGTATATTCTATTTTATTAAATTAATTGAATCTAGTATATGCGGGATGTACGACATTTTGTGACTGAAGAGACTTGTTTCCTTCTACTTGTATGTGTCTCAGAATATTTTTGAGGCGAAGGCGTCTGTCTCTTGGCTATTTTAACCTAAAATAACCAGTCTAGTTATATTCCCTCTTCTTGCAAAGCACAAGCTGGGACCGAGAGTGCATTTCAGCCCTGCCGGTGGCCCATCTTCAGCGGAGAGTGAGAACCACTTTGGAAACTGTAATGTAACTTATTTTCTCCTTTAACCTTGCCATCATTTTCTGTAGGAAAAAAAAGAGAAAAAGAGAAAAATAAGATTTTACAAATGAAATGGAACCTTTTTATATATATACATACATACATATCTATATCTATATCTATAATAAAGTAATTTTCCAAAATAAAAAGTTAATCCCGGTCCAGAGTAAAAGCAAAAGGGACAGAGTTAGGCATTTCCAGGGGGCACTGGAGAAAGACTGTCCCTGGAGCTGGGGAGTGGGCAGCGGGCAGGGAGTGGGTCGGAGCTGCCTCTGTGTGCATGAGTGTGTGCGCGTGCGTGTCTGTCTGTCTGTCTGGGGGAGAGAAAACATAACCCTCTCCCGGGAGGGCTGCCACCTTGCGGGAAAGGCGGAGTTGGAAGGCTAGGCCAGCAGGGTCTACTGCTTCTACCAAAGCTTTCTCGCTTCCTCCGCGCCAGGCAGCTCTGTGAATGTGAGTAATTCCAGATTAACTCTTATTTCTGCTGACAGCTATCAGCCGCACATTGAAAGCTGGAAATTGGCATAATGAAGCTGTTTTGGTTAATGGGGCCGACGGAGACCGGGGGAGGCAGCCTCAGCTGCTGCCGAGGGGATCTGTGGGCTGCTGGGGGGGGCAGCGCTTCTGGGTTTTCCTTCCCCAGCCTTCAGCCCCCGTGACCTGGGACGGCTGGGCTTTGGCCTCCCGCCTTGGGGGTCCTGCTGACCAGTGCTGTGGGCACTGCTCCGTCAAGCTGGCCATGGGATGAAGCTGCACAAACAGAGCAGGCTGCTCGCTCCCGAGACCGAGCCCCGCCCCCCCCGCCCCCCAGTCCAAAGGCGACCTCCCGGTGGAGTTGGTCTGGCCAGCAGCGGGCTGCGCAGTGTGGAGCCGGCCCCCTGGGGGGAGATGAATGAGCTCCATCAAGGTGTTTACATGGTCTGCTGCTGCCTGCCCAGTGGGAGCCGGAGGAGGAGGAAGGGGGTGAAGGCGGTGAGGGAGGGCGGGAGGGCAGCGAGGAGGAAGAGGAGGAGGAGAAGGAGGAGGAGGATGGGGGGAGGGGGAGGGGCCATTGGTGTGGCCCAGAACCTCCCTTCTGGTGCTACCTTGGGGATACTCTCTTGTCTGAAACCCCGGGGCCAAGACGCAGTACCACAGGCTCAGTCAGCCTCTCTCCTGCCAGCCACCCCAAACGTCCACCCCGACCCCACTCCTTTGAACATCCCTACCCCCTCATCTCCAGCACCTTCAAACCCCACGACCCTTGAAACCTCAAAGGCAGCTCTAGTGGGCTGGCCAGCCCCCCATCAGCCTCTCTCTGAACTTAGGATGAGCCTGGGATGGGGGGGTGCCAGGCTGCAGGGCAGATGGACCCGGAGGCTTGGTCCCATCCTGTTTTCTAAGCTGGTGAAAGTTTTTCTAATTGCTCTTCTGGACAGAAATATACTTCTTCTTGAAGCAAACACCTGGCTTTATCCTCTTGGGGTGTGCAATAGCGTGGAACTCTTTTTCCTCTGGCCTCCTTGGGTGGGGGCGGGTGCTTGTAGGAGCTGCCTTTAAAAAAAAAAAAAAAAGCAAAACTGAACAAAATTCCTAGAGTTTTGTCCACCTGGGTCTGCAGATAAAGCTTTTATATTTTTGTAGAATTCTATAGCTGTCTATTCCCTAATGAGGGTGTGACAGTTGGGGAGGGGGCTCTGGGGTCTTTTTTCTTCTAATGGTTGGACAATTCTGGGTGAAGATGAAGCCAGAAAGCTTGGCTATAACCTCTTCTCCTCCAATCCATTCTCCTGCCCCCAGGAACCCCTAGAGTCAAAGTAGATATTTTAGGGGACAGAATCGTGGCCTCTCCCTTAACTATCTTCCCCCAACAATCGTCCCCCAACAACGTAAAATCTTTATCAGTGATGGAAACAGTTGTATCTCATTAAAAGTGGAAATAGGGGTGCCTGAGTGGCTCAGTTGGTTAAGCATCTGACTCTTGGTTTCCGCTCAGGTCATGATCTCAGGGTCATGGGATCAAGCACCACGTCAGCTCTGTGCTCAGCGGGGAGTCTGCTTGAGATTCTCCCTCTCCCTCTGCCCCTCCCCTCCACTCACACAAAGTCTCTCTTTCTCTCTCCCCCCCAAATAAATAAATCTTAAAAAATAAAAAAATAGAAGTGGAAATAATAACACTGTTGATTCTTTTTTTAAAACTTTTTTAAAAAGATTTTATTTTATTTATTTGACAGAGAGAGACACAGTGAGAGAGGGAACACAAGCAGGGGGAGTGGGAGAGGGAGAAGCAGGCTTCCCGCTGAGCAGGGAGCCCGATGAGGGGCTCGATCCCAGGACCCTGGGACCATGACCTGAGCCAAAGGCAGACGCTTAACGACTGAGCCACCCAGACGCCCAACACTGCTGATTCTTATTAACAGTAACAATAAGATGCTGCAAACCTCATGATGTTTGTCTGGATGGCTGTTATCTGCTCTAGGGCACATCGGGGAGTGGAGGAGCCTGAAGGAGGCTGGAATGGGGAGGGGCTGGTGGCTGCAAAGGAGGCCTTGGATTAAGGCCCCCCCGGGGAGGGGGGCAGGGTTGGAACTGGCCAAGAGCTTCAGGGGAGTGGGGGCCTTTGGAGGTAAGAACATCTACCCTGGCACTTCTGCTCTCAGCCTTCTCCTTGGGGGTTCAAAGGAAATTGTGTCAACAGCGACGGGCCCCCACCTCGGGCTTGTCTGCTTCTGCTTCCTCCACCCCAAGACTCCAGGAAAAGGTCTGCCTGGGGGTGGGGGGTGGGGGGTGGGGACTAGCAAGAGGAGAGAGCTGAGCTGTGCTAAAAACAAATCTGAGGCTCTTCTGCAATCTCTCACTTACTCCTCACAACACCCTAACAAGGAGGATAGCATGGCTTTCAATTTTTCACGAGGCAGTGGGTTCAGAGAGGTTTAGTGACCTGCCCAAGATCACACAGGCAGGAAATGGCAGAGTTGGGATTTCATTCTCGGTCTGGCCAACCTCTAGCCCACTGGCTTCATACAACCCAGCCTCTTCTCCTTGTGGAGAAAATGGGGCATGGTGCAAGGAATCCTGGTCATGAAATGACTTGCTGGGGAGGCCTTTTCCAAGGCAGTCACATTTGTGTTCATAGAAATGGGCTCCCTTCTGGGCGTACTCAGAAGCTTAAAGGAACCCACAGTCCTTCACCTTGTGTGGAGGAGGGAGACGTTTAACCACAAGAGAAGGCGTCCCTCAGCTCCAGATGCTCATCCAAGAGCTGGCCAAGGCTGGCTCTGCAATCACCCAGTTTCCCAGGCATGACCTTTCCCTGGCATAATGCTGCCCTTGAAGCAGAGAGTACCGCCCCCCTCCTCCCACCCCCTTGTCCTTCCTGTCCTCTCCCCGTGCCCCACCCAGACCTCTCCCACTTTCCAAACAGCTTTCACCTCCATTGGCACCCTTAGTCCCCACCCATCACAACCTGGTGCCCCAGGGCCTCTTCTCCCTTTTCCTGGGCCAGCTCACTGGGCGGACCTGGGGGGCTGGGCACCGTAGTGCAGTGAGGACATCAGACACCAGGTGGCAGCACAAAGCACCTTCACCTGCTCGCCGTGTCCCCCATCCCCGATGCCCCTTCTGTAGAGGGACCTAGCCAGGGAGAGAACACCACACTGATGGACACCTTCCACAGATGGATGCTCTGCATAGCCCTCCAAAGGAGGAAACACGCTCACAGGCCCAATGAAGGACTCATTTGTGCACGGGGAATCCCAGGCATGGGAGTGCAGAGCCCACAGTGCCCAGTGATCCCTGCCTAAGGCCAGGGGACCCAGGACTAATCCAAGACAGTGACTGCCAGGAGCAGTTTAGTTGTGGGCTGGCTCCCAACTCTGAGGACACAGCAAGGCAGGCCAAGGAGGTGGCGTCTCCGGCAAACACCCAGGAGGGAAATCTGCTAAGAACATCAGAACTCTGTCTGAGCCCCAGTCCAGGTGTGGGAGCTGCTGCCTGTGGCCCACGGAGCTAGTTAATTCTTCTTGTTCTGAGAACTGAATCGGGCGCGGCAGCCGGGGGTCACATGCATGCCAAATCAGATCAAGTGCGGGTTGCGGAGGCCGCGAGGGGGCTCTGTGCGGCCCTCACCAGGCTGGAATCTGGACAAAACAAGTTCCGCCCCACCACTTGGGAGGACAGAAGGGGGAGGCTGGAGTTGGGGAGCTGGATCTGGTTTGGGGGTGCTCCAGGCCTTCAAGGAACCACAAGGGGCTCAAAAGACTCTGGCACTGAGTGAAGGGGAGAACTAGAGTAACCTTTGCTACTCCACACCCCTCCCTGCCCTGGTTCCCACCTGACTCTCCCCATTCGCAGCATTTCCTGTCCCTGGGTCTCCCTGTCCCTGCCTTGCTCTCCTTTCTTCTTCTCTCTGCTGTCATTCCTGTTCAGAGCTGTACCTTGCAATTATCTTATCTTTCCATCTCCCTGCCAGGAAATCTCCGCTGAGTTCCCCTGGGATGCTCACTGGTGGGGGAGGGACAGCACACACTCTGTCCGTCCCTCCTGGAGCTGTCCATCCCCAGTTGGAGGGGAGGATGGGGTTGGGGGCGGGTGCAGCCTCTGTCTCTGCTGCAGCCAAGCAGGTCTCAGGAGCCTCCAGCTGGAAACATCTTGGTTCTGGAAAGGTGAAAGCAGAGTGGACAGTGCCTACTGCTGGGACTGTGGTTGAGATCACAGTAGCCTCACTACTTACAACCTCTTCTAAGGACATGAGATACTTGTTTAGTCAGTCAACAAATATTTCCCGAGGCTCTACTTTGCCAGGCACTGTCCTGGGTGCTGAGGATACAGCAATAAACAAGTGTGCTCCGTCCTTCTTCTGAAGGAGTACACAGTCTCCTGGGGGAGGTGAACAAGACAATCAGTGAGTACAATGGGGGCAGGGAGACAGTGCAGAGGAAGGGTGCCTAGCCCGGGATGGGGGCGAGGGAGTTTCGTGGAGGGCTTTGGGGGGGCTGTGGGGCTTGAGCGAAATCTTCAAGGACGGGTAGAGTTTGCCAGGTGCAGAAAGGGAGGTGAGGTGTAGGGAGGGGATTACGCCGAGCAATCTGGAGGGTGGAAAGGGGGACATGAATGCAACAGCTCCAGACATCGGAAATGCATCCTGCCCAAAGCAGCCGCATGGAAACAGCCCGGCACTCGGAAAAAGGGGAGCTCCTCCCACCTCTGCCAGGATAAGACAACTCAGGGCCTCGGTTTTCTTGCTCTGGTGGAGCAAAAACAATCATGTCCTAGGAGTTTTATGGTTATTATTCAAGGGCTGTGCAGAAACGGTTCGCTTTCCAACAGGGGCCAGAAATGGCAAAACCCCAGTGAATACCTCAAGAGAGATGGGAGAGGCTGAGGTTTGCTAAGGTCCCCTCCCATGATCCCGGAGGCTCCCACCCAATACCGTGAGCCCGGGAAGGGCTCTCCAATGGCAGGATGGGACCGTGCCAAAGGGAGAGTGCTTCAGCCCCAAGGGTCCTGGCCCCGAACTAGAGGAAGGGCTGGAGGAGAAGCCCCAGTTGCTCACCACAGAAGCTTGGATCACCAGTGCTGGAAGAGACCTTAGATGGCATTTTGCCCAAGTTGTTCAAGAAACCGTGTCCCAGAGACCGCAAGGGCCTTGCGGTATACAAAAGTTACTGCCCAAGGCGGGAAGGGGGTTGGAGGTGACTCAGTCTATCCCTGCCCTTGGGGACCTCTCAGACTGGCAGGGAAGACAGACTCTTCACAACTAAATATAATCCAAGGCACTCTGTGACAAGATGTGAAAGCTCTGGAAAGTCTTGGGCTCAGAGATGGGGGCAGGGGTGCAGGGTGACTGGGTCAGTGGAGGGGAGGGGGGCAGACAAAAGGCGGAGAGGGCTTGCCCGGTGGAGGGGAAGTGGACCCCACCCCCATCCCTCTGCCTGGGAAGGGGGAGCCTTGTCCACCCTGCTCTGTCCAGTGCAGCGCAGATCTCTGTTCCCGTAGCTCGTGACATAGACTTCCTTCTGGTCACTTCCTCCCAGCCCAGAGGGACAGGCCGTGCATTATCTTGTGGCCCACCCACGCCTGCTGCTAAGCAGCCAAGGAAGAAAACACCTCCTGAGAACAGGTGCCAGGGAAGGGATTGCCGGGATGAACCTGGCAGACCCAGAAGACAGAGCCAAGCCCACAGGGTTGGGGAGGTGGAGGGCAGGAGAGAGATGGGGCAGGGGTGGGGGAGGTGGGGTCAGGGCGGGGGTGGGGGTGGGGTGGGGATTCCTTCTCAGCCCCAAGAAGGGGCAGTGAATTGGCTCCTGTGATCCTGTTGGGGGAGTGAGAGATAGAAGGATGGAGGGGACACAACATGGCCAAGCTGGGGCAAGCAGGAGAAGCCCACTGACCCCAAATCCGTTTTACAGATGGAGAATGTGAAGACTCAGCCTTAGCGGTGTGCTAAAGTGGGGCTCTTTCTGGGGCTTCGCCTGCCCATCCCTCACCCCGACGGGGCCAGGGTGGAGGAAATTAACCCGTGCGGGGCGCCCACGAAGTGTGCCAGGCAACACGCCCAATGCCGGTTACTCCTCAGAGTAGTAAGCCTAGGAACTCGGATTATCCCTGTTTTGCAGAAGCAGAAGCAGAAGCAGAAGCAGAGGCCTGGAGTGGTGCTGCAGCAACAGGGCCAAGATCAGGGAGCCACAGATGCTCAGGAAAGGCGGCAATTTAAGAGAACCATGGGAAGCCGTCATCTGTATGATGCTAGGCCCCCCTCCCACCCCCTGTACTTAGGCACACCGCAAATCCCAGCTCCTCATGTGCTGATTTCTGCCCGTTCTCGGGTAACTGGTCCGGCAGAGGTAGACTTCCTGATGGGCTGGGCATGTAAGCATTCCCATTTCACGGATGAGAAGACTGAGGTCCAGAGATGACCTGGACCTCATCAGGGATACATTCATAGAGGACGTGTTGCTAAGTCACTTTCCACGTCTCTATGACTTATTGGCCCGGCCGAGTTATGCCCCTTGGACACAGACCCTGCTCCAGCCCCACCAGCCTCAGTACCTGGAGGGGCATCTCTCCGGCGCCGCCCACTGGCCACTCGAAGGAGTTGTCACTGTATCAATGCCCCCCCCCCCAAAAGTCCCTCCCTGAGGGGAGGCTCTGTCGTAATTCACCAGGACAAGAGATTCCACCCAAAGAGCCAAAGGCAGGGCCTGGCGGGGCGGGCGGGGCGGGGCGTGGGGGGCGGTGTTCGAGGGGGGCGGAGGCGGCTGGGGCGCAGCTGGGTCCCGCCTGGGCAGGCTGCCGCACTCTCCTTCTTGGCCGCGTCGCCTCGGCCCCATGGACGCCCTGTGCGGCTCCAAGTTCTGGGTAAGGAGGTGTCCCCGGACCGAGGGCGCGCACGGGCAAGCCCCTGCGAGAGCCCTGGGGGCTGGGGGGCGGGGCGGCGGTGCGACGCTGGGAGGACGTCTGGCCATAGCCACCCTGAGCCGGGATCCTGGGGTCCTCCGGGACCTGTCCTGCCCTCCCCGACGCAGAAAGAGCCTGGGAAAAGGAGGCATGAATCAGAAAATGCTCCCACATGGACTAGGGCTCGGTTGTCCACTTTTACACCTGTCCCCTCCCTCTCTTCCGCATCCAGAGTGCCTGCCTGTTCAAGCACGCAGGTAGTTGGGGAAGCTGGCTCTGCTCTTCTTGGAAAGCAATCCTGCCACCTTCTTTTCTCTGGTGTTAAGAGCTGCTAGGAAGCAGGGAGTCCCTCTCCAACCCTCTCCTTTTTTTTTTTTTTTT
>NC_138383.1:22969563-22975507 GCF_054177405.1 Leptonychotes weddellii
CACCCAGGCTCCCCGAGGGCCTATGATTTTTCAATATCTAAATCTTTTTCTCATTTTAAGTATCTGTACCTATATGCCCAATGTTTGTGTGCCCAGTGTGTGTGATCCGCGGGTGTGTTCTGTGTGGGTATGCATGTGTGTGTGTGTACATAGTGTTCTCAGGCTGTTTGAAACTTGGGACCTATAAAATGGAGTACCTATAAAACAGTATCTTTGAGGATCTCTTTTTCCCCCTGGGTCGCTAATCAAAGGTGGTGCAACCATCTTGCCCATCCGCACAGAAACCCACATCCGTCATCCAGCTTGGACTGATCACTGATCGCCAAGTCCAGAGGTTGTGTCTCTGGCTCATGAGTCTACTTGTTTCACAGCTCACTGGAGCCTGGCTGGCATGGCCATAGCAAGGTCACAATGTCTCAGATAGCCAGGCAGGGGTCATGCAAATCAAAGGGGCAAATAGGCCCAAGCCGCAAGTGCCAAAGGCGCTCTGTGCGTGGGTGGACAGCTAATCCCAAGAGCCTAGGACGGCCCAGAGACAGGCTTTGAGGAAGTGGAGGTGAGGAACTCCTGACCCCCTTCTTGTTCCTCGCTTAGAGATCCTTCGGCTCTACCTTTCCATGACATCGCAGAATCTAAGAGATTCCACAGAACTTGTGGGCTTGAAGCAGCTAGTCCAGCCCCTTCCTGCAGAGCTTGGGAAGCCGAGAGCCAGGCAGGGATTGGACTCGTCAAGGTCACATAACAGTAAGTGGCCGAGTGCTAGACTGGGAAGCAGGACCCCTGAGATATGGTTCCAACTTGGCCATTGTCTGACTGTGCGTCCTTGGCCTTCTAGGCCCCTTGTGCCGAGACTCCTTGCTGTTCATGAGCTGTATGTACTTCCTCTGGGGACCTCGGGGTCCATGCGAGTCCGTTTATCTATTTTAGGTCCAAGGGATGAACCCACTGTGGTGGTTTCTGCTTGGATACCTCAAAGGACAGGGAAATCACTCTTCTTCCTCCTCCCAGTCTAAACACCTTCCATCTTCCACATGACCTTCTGGCTCCTGAAAGTCGTGCCAGGCTGCACCCAATCCAACGTGGTTGGAGTCAGGAGGTGGGGTGGGGAGGAGGCAGGGAAGTCCTGAGGCCCCGGAGCTCTGAGTGCCTCCATTCATGGTGGGCTAGTTTGCGTCTCATTTGGACTGTATCTTATTCAGGTAGACTTGTCCCCGAATCTTTTATCTCAGGGGCCTGCGGGTGACCCGCCTTGTGGGAAATGGTTCAGGGCAGCCGGGCAGTCCCTGAGCCGGGAGTGAAGAGGTGAGGGTGGAGGGACTTGGCATGGTTCAGGCCTGTCGGGCCGCTTGTTTTCCGAGCCTTTTTTAGCTTACCCGCACAGCCTCAGTTACTCTACCTGTGAAATGGGAGAATAACCCATCTCCTAAGCACCTCCCAAGATTGCCGAGGAGATCACACGAGTAGGGAAGCGAAAACAATTTTGAGAACTACAAAACTTTCCGTGGGTGACTGACAGGTCCTGACATTCCTGGAAATGAGGGGAGCAAAAGAGAAATGAGGTTTGAAGTGGGAGTTCGGTCTGGGAAGCCTAGAAGAGAGGGCCTGACGGGGCCAGGGGCTCCTGTTTTAGCTCTTTGCTGGGATTTTGTGGCTAAATCCATCGGCCTCAGCCCCAGCTAAGTCAGAAGGCAGGAGATTCCAGGAGGTCCATGAGCCCCTGGACTTATGCACACATGCCCGGGTGCTCGCACACAGAATTCACTGGGTGAAGGATCTCTCTCTATTACTCTCTCACGTCTGCCACGTTGGGGTAGATCTCCAGCATCTCTGAGTGTGCCTTGGGAGTTTTTGAGGAAATAAATTCCAAATGAATGAACTGTAACCAAAGGGCCCAGGGCTAATGAGGCCAAAGCAAAGATGCCTCTAGAATAAAGAAGTGGTAGTGTCCCTTTCTTTGCTGGCCCATTGCCTCCTACCTGGAGAATTACCTTCTGTGATGAGCAGTGGAAACAAGAGCGCGCTCAAGTGGTAGAGAGTACAAGTGCCTCAGGAGGTCTCGACCTGTTTGCAAAATTAGCTTTGATCTGATGTCCCAGGAAGCTCTGGGGAAGCTGATGTGGACTCAGAAATCTGAAGGTCCTGACCATGAGAACGGCCCAAAAATGGCACTGAGTGCCTGAAAAGTAGTGAGCTCCTTAACACTGAGGGTATGCAAGCATAAGGTGAGTGACCCCTTGGTAGGGATGCTGGAGAGAAGATTCAAGCCAAGGAAGGAGTTGGCGTCCCACTCTGAAATTCTGTGACCGACTAGGATGAGGGAAGATGTGGCCAGGGGAAGATTCACGGGCTCCTTCTCTGAGATTTCCTGGCTCTCTCTACTTCAGACATGGAGTTTGCCTAGCAGCAGCTCTTGGTAGAGACCTATGAGTCTGCCACTGGTCGGGCACCTGCCCTGTTCCCTTGGCTGTCTCCCACCTGAGGGAGAGGCAAAGCCCTCATCCTGCGGAGACTCAGCTCCCTGTGTCTCCTGCTCTGGTCCAGCTAGTTCCATCCTGTCACTCACTAGCTCTGTGATTTTCAGCAAATCGCTCACCCTCTCTGGGCTCCAGCTGAGCTCACGCAGGCTCCGGGGCCCCCTTCACGTCCAGTTTCACAATGCTGGTTCTGGGAGGCTGATCCTTAGGCTCAGGGCCTTGGCCATGATTAGAGCCCTCCAAACATTAGGGTATTAGAGTCTCCGGCTTCTTCTTGGGTCTTTGCCCAACCGAGTAGGTGATTACCAGAGCACAGGAGTAATGGACTCTGATTTCAATGTATTTTGACTCTCAAATGACGGTAGTGACTTGCAAAGCTGTGAGGTAGGCAGGTGGGTGGGAGGTGGGCACCCCTCAGCCTACTGAGCACCAGCATTTCCCCTTAAGAACCCAGTCCTCCCTGCCAGGTGAGGGCCTCTAGAATCCCCTCCCTCCATCTCAGCTGCAGGACAGCAAAGCTGGGGCTGGGCCACTTGGAGCCCCTGAGCTCCTGGCTCCTGTGGGAGGATCTGTGGTCCTTTGTGACTGTAGGCTGGCTTCTCCCCAGCCCTGCTAGTCCCCGACAGCCCCTGGACCTGGGTCTTGAGGGCCAGAGATTTAGGGAAGAAAGTGAATCAGAAGTAGCATTTGGGAGGGAACTTTGCCACACTGTCTGCTGGTCCCCAGACTGACTGTGAGATGAATTTTGCCTACAGCGGCTTGAATGGCCTTAGAGCCCAGGGCTGGCCTCCCTAGGGAGAGAGGGCCCCACAGGGCCGGCCAGTGGACCCATACAGGAAACAGGATCAGAGTGCCTGGGTCTGGTCTCCCTGGTGGGGCTGTCCTGGGGCAGCGGGTGGAGCAGGATCCCTGAGAGGGGGTGGCACTTAGGTATGCCCCTGCTGGCTGGCTCGGCCTCTCCCTTACCCCACCTGGAGCTGTTCCTGTTTCCAGGGCCAGGGCCAGGAGGTAGCACCGGGGGGTGCTAAGAAGGGCCTAACCCTTGGATTGGATCTCTCTCCTTCTCACTGGGCGTTCAGCTTGCCAGGCCAGTGGCTCCCAGAACCGCAGTCGGTCTGAGACCCTGTGATGGCAGCCCCGCCCCCTCAGCTCGGTGAGAAGAACTGCAGCAAGGGGGTGATTTGGGAGGCGGGATGCACTAGCAGAAAGGAGATTTTTTAACGTTTCAGCGGATCTGGGTGCCTGTGGGACGTCATGTCGGAGCCCTATGGGGCGTAGGGGAAGTGCCCTAGAGCTGGGACGGGGACTCGGGAGCCAGGCTGCCCGAGTCCAAGCCCCGCGGCCAGCCCATGGGAACCGGGGCGGTCACTCCCCAGCCAGCTGTGGGCCTCAGCTGTTGTGAGCATGAGGTGATAATCCCCGGGCACAGGGGGCCACGGCCTCCCCCGCACTCCGCGGCGGGCTTCACTCCCACCCCGAGGCCCTTGCAAAGCCTGTCGTTGAAGCCACAGTAGGGCAGTGAGCGAGAACTGGGGTCGGAGCAGGCCCTTGCCCCTTCTGCACCTCCGTTTCTGCAGAGATAAATGAACTTGTCAGTTGATCCCTTCCTCCCCCCTTCTCCCTCCTGCACAGGATTAAGGAAGTAATTACTCTTCCCACCACAGAGGCTGTCAACAAGCCTGGGGCCCCGAGAGGGAGGGGTGGGAGGGAAGTGGGGTGGTGCTGGAAGGTCCCTGACAGAGCTGTGACCCAGCTGGGGCCATCCTCCCACCCACCTGTCCCCTGCTTGGGTCTCCAGGGATTTCAGCTGCCCTGCCCACAGAGGGGCCCTCCCCTGTGCGGTCCATTCTGGGTGTCAGACCTCATCAGCCCCGTCCAGCTGTTGAATCGAATTATCGAGGAAGCTGTTGTCACCGTGGAAACTGTGGTCACAGCGGGGGAGGGGCCGCGGGGCCGTGCTCCCAGCCCAGCCCAGCCCAGCCCAGCCAGCGCTCATCTTCCAGATGGGACTGGCTGAGTGGTAGTGGTTCGAGAGGGGGTCGTCTGTCCCGCCCAGCAGGACCGCAGGGAGCATCATGGACTCCCCGCACCCTGTCCTTCGCACTTGACTTTGGGTGCCAAGAGCTGTGGCCTTGGTGTCAGGGAGAGAGCATACTGTACTCCCGGGCACCCAGCGGCAGAAACTGAGCTTCAGAGGGCGCCCTTCCTTCCTTTGTCCGCTCACTCATTCTTGTGTTCACCGAAGGCGTCTGACAGTCACCTTCTCTGTGCCAAGCGCTGTTCCGGGCTGTGGGGAATACCCTGGTCCTCACGGACTGCGTGTTCCAGGGGGAGCAGACAGGAAAGCAATAGACACAATACATCACTCGATTCTATAGGATGCTGCGAGGGGATCAGGGCTACGGGGGAGACGGGACAGGCTAAGGGGGATGGGGCGCAGGAACGGTGTCGGGGCAGGGATGAGTTACAACCTTCATCAGGAATGTCAGGGCGGACCTCCCCGAGAAGGAGCACTCACAGGGGTTGAGGGCATGAGACATACCCCCACCGGCCTCAGAAAGTCATGCCACTCACTTGCACATTCAGACAGCGATTCCCTGTCGTGGCCTCGAACTCGGGCTCCGTCCTGGCTACATACACAGTCCCTTGTCAGTCCCCACCCAGCCCATATCCGGGCGGCTCCTGTGTACCCAGCCTTGTGCTGGGGGCCGGACTGGCTGGGACCAGCAAGGAAAAGAACAGAGGGTGGGATGTGTTCACAGGTGCAGGTGACGGAGGTAGGGAGAAACCCAGGCTGGGTGTCACGAGGCCTGGGTGTCTGTCCCAGCTGTCCACGGCCAGGTCCTTGGACCTGTCGCCAGAGCAGGTGAAGCCTGCTTTCTCTTTTGTGAGCCAGGCCCGAGACTGTTCCTCCTCTCTGCTTCTGGAAGTTGTTCGGAAACAACGATCAGATAATGACCATGTAAGTGCGGTAATAAAAGGCTGCTGGGACATAAGGTGCCTTTATCATTCTCAGGTAACAGTCACTTACCTGGCTGCCAACGTCATGCAGAATAAAGCAAGGGAAAGTCCTGTCAGAGGCAGGGGCGCCCCCAGAAAGGCTTCCTGTAGGAGCGGAAGCTCAGGCTGGACCCAGCGAGGTGGGAAATGCACTCCAGGTCCGGAGACCTGACTGCCTGAGTTAGGGGGAGCCTGGGGCAGGCTATCTGGATGGTGCCTGAGTATATGGGTTTAATGGGCTTGTTAAGTTTAAAACAGGGTGGGGGCTGCCCATGGGCCACAGAATGGATACATCCATTGTCTGAACGGCCACCATGCAGAGATGAGGAGGGAGAATCCCCACTCACACTCCACCCCAAGGATGACACCCACAAAGAAGCCAGCCATGAAAGATCCAAACTGTATCATTTCCTTTATAGGAAGACCCCAAATGGGCAAAAGTAGTCCACGTTGTTAGAAGCCAGGGCAGC
>NC_138383.1:22976007-23005428 GCF_054177405.1 Leptonychotes weddellii
CTCTCTCTCTCTCTCTCTCAAATAAATGAATAAAATCTTTAAAAAAAAAAAAAGTAGAAGGGGAGCTGAGGTAGGGGAGGCAGGGAGTACAGACCGCTCCGTGAATATTTTCTGAAGGTGGGAGAACTGAAGCACCTAGATAGTTCAGTAGTTCACATGGACAGATGATTCAAGGCCAGCTGGGGGCAGTTTATTGTACCTAAATTACACGTGGTTGGACTTTGTCTTCTAGGCTTTAGGGCACCACTGAAGGTTTAAGGGGAAGATACAAGATCATCCTTTTGTTCATTCATTTATTCAACAAATACTTCATTTAATCTATTTAACCACGTTCTGTTCTGAGCACCTGCAATGTGCTTGGCATTGTTCTAAGTACTTAGGACACATCAATAAATGAAGCAAAGATTACATGTCAGCAGGAAGAGATGAGAGAAAACATCATAGGCCAGTAACTCATATCACATGTTAGAGGTGACAGGTGCTATCGAGAAAACAAAGAGCAGAGAAGATAAGGAGAGTCACTGACGTGTAGAAGGGACTGGATGGGTGGCTGGGGCGGGGAGGCAGAGGAGGGGGGTGGCAGGGGGTAGTGCAGGTGCAGAAGAGAGAGGAACAGCCCTGGGGTACTCCCATGCCAAGAGGGGGAATCAGCCAGGAGGAAGGGAAAGACTCCTTGTGTGGGCAGGGATCTGGGCTCCTAGGACGCAGAAGGGAAGGGACCAGGACCCCATGGAAATTGCTCAGGAAGAGGTGAGGGCCTGGGCTAGTATATGACAGTTGAGGGGCCAGGACGGGAGGGACTGGGGGGAGATGGTATCATCCCAACGTTGCCCTCAAAGAAACCAAGGCCCAGAGAGGCAAAGGTTAAGCATGTTGCCCAACGTCACACAAAACATGGACAGAGTCAAAAAAGTGTGAACTCTGAATATTTGTTTAACAAAAGCCTGTGGTGTTTCTACACTGGGAAGATGAAGACACTCAAATGGGAAGGAAAGGACAGGTGTGGCCTCATTATCAAACAATTAGTAAATCAAACAAAAATAGTAAGAACGAATTGCTTTAAACTTTGGAAACAGACGCCAGGACAAAGTTAACAAATGTGGACGTGTTTACCCTTGGAAATTGAACTTGGGGTGGGGAGTGATGAGGCAGGGTACTGTTTTCTTTTTTATGGTTTGACTTTTAAGTTATGAAGGTATAACGTGGACAAAAATAAAAAATGGCGATGATTTAAACGGGCAGTTAGGAAGTAGGGAGTTTTATACTCTCCTGAGTTAACCGTTGTCCCGTGTGGATGAGATTGTGGGTGGTTTTTTGTTGTTGTTGTTGTTACTTGCTTATATTTTCTGAGCTTTTTGGAAAGGACAGCTAATGCTTTGCGAGAGGGGAATAAAAGATCAGTTTGGGACGCCTGGGTGGCTCAGTCGTTAAGCGTCTGCCTTCGGCTCAGGTCATGGTCCCAGGGTCCTGGGATCGAGCCCCTCATCGGGCTCCCTGCTCCGCGGGAAGCCTGCTTCTCCCTCTCCCACCCCCCCGCTTGTGTTCCCTCTCTCGCTGTGTCCCTCTCTGTCAGATAAATAAATAAAAATCTTAAAAGAAAAAAAAAGATCAGTTCGTTTGTGGCCGTTGAAGACACAATCTCACTAAAACGCGTGTTTGAATGTATTCCCCCATCTCCTTCTGAAAGGCTTGGTAGGTGGAGTTATGTTCAAAGATGGGAGGGGGTCTTGTCCAGACTCAGTGGTTCCCCAGGACAGGAGATGACATTCAGTGCTCAAACCATGACAGTGCCAAACGGGGATGGTTGGTTGGTCACCTGAGGCTTTGTGATTTACAAAGCTCTCTCTTTATCCCTTTGTTCCTTTGAGCTCCTTTCGATCGGTGAGGTAGGTGGGGTGATAGACGGCCTTCCTGAATTTAAAGGAGAAGCAAAGAAAGCTCAGAGAGGCTCCCTATCCCTTCCCTGGGAGAGGCTTAGAGAAGTGGGCTCTCCAACCATATGCATCAGTTGATTATGTGGATAAAATAAAACACCGATTAAAACAAAAAAAGAGTGGAAATCTGGAATGACAGAAAGCGGAGCAGTGGTTGCCTGGGAGGGACGGGCTACAAAGGGGCACAGGGGAGCTGGTGGGATGGGGAAATATTCTGTATCTGTCCTGTGGCAGCGCCTACAAGCACCAAACCCCTCGGGTCGTGCACTTTACACGGGCGCAGTTTATTGTACCTAAATAACACGTCCATCAGAGAGGGAGGGAAATGTGGAAACAGGGACGACCGGGGCCCGTAGGCGAGTGCGCACTCCAGCAGCACCTGCTCGTTTGCTCGCTGACAGTGCGTCATCCTCACATGCCTTCTGACCGCCCCCCGCCCCCCACCCCCCACCCCCCACCCCCCGGGAGCTCGGGGAGCACCTCTCGGCCCCGCCACCTTCACCTTCCTCGAGGGAGGGGCTCCATTCTGCAGGCAACTGCCACAGCACTGACCTGTCCTCTCTGTCCCCAGGACTCCAATCTGTCTGTGCACACCGACAACCCGGACCTCACTCCCTGCTTCCAGAACTCCCTGCTGGCCTGGGCGCCTTGCATCTACCTGTGGGCCGCCCTGCCCTGCCACCTGCTCCGCCTTCAGCACCATGACCGAGGCTACATCGTCCTCTCCCAACTCTCCAGGCTCAAGACGGTCAGGGGCTCAGGGATCTCCTGCGGGCGGGACTGACCTGGAAGGTTCTCCTTTTCACGGCCCCCCTCACCCCCACCCCGCCACCAAAACCACCGTCAGTGGCCGGACAGGATTTCCTAGCTCACCTGCCCTGCAGCTCAGGGCCATGGCACCCTGCCAACTGGGTCTACAGTCAAATGAGACAGTCTCTGCTTGCGGAAGTTCAAGAAAGTTCTCCGGCAACATTCTCCCCACCCTTGGGAAGCTTCTGGCGGGTGCCCAGCCTAGCTTCCGGGGCCAGACCCAGGGCAGGCCTGGTGGTTTCAGAATAAAAGGCCCTTCTCCGGTGGGAACTGTCCCTACTTTTGGAGATGGAGTCTCCAATATGTGCCCTGTTTGTAGGCCTTGGGCGTCCTGCTGTGGTGCGTCTCCTGGGCTGACCTCTTCTACTCCTTCCATGGCCTGGTCCACGGCTGGGCCCCTGCCCCCATCTTCTTTGTCACCCCCTTGGTGGTGGGGATCACCATGGTCAGTGTGGCACCCAGGAAGCGGATGCGGGAGGGTGTCCAGTGGGCTGTGGGACTGTGATGGGGAGGGCTGGACACCGTAGCAGTGGGAAGAGGATGGGGCAACCGCAAAAACATCTGGCCATGAGGGGTGGGGAGGACAGAGGCAGGTCCAGATGTGGGTGCTCTGGCCCAGCCTTCCTTGCCTTCCCTACACAGCTGCTGGCCACCCTGCTAATCCAGTATGACCGGCTACGGGGGGTACAGTCCTCGGGGGTCCTCACCATCTTCTGGTTTCTGTGTGTGGTCTGTGCCATTGTCCCCTTCCGCTCCAAGATCCTTTCGGCCATGGCAAAGGTAAGGGGAGGGAGGGGAACCTGCCGGGGGCAACCCTGTCTGGAGGACGGCCTCTGGGCTCAAGGTCACTGCTGGGTCCCGGGCTGCCCCTCCCCTGCTCCCAGGACCTCCCCTTCTGTTTGGTCCTTTCTGTGTTGTCCCCTACTTGCTGCATCTCTTCTGGGAAACAGGCTGGGAACCTGGCAGTGAGGGCCTGTGTAATAGGGGGGATGGGGCCAGACACAGCCCTTGTGGGATGTTCACGGGCATGCAAGGGGCCATTCTCAGCCCCGACTGCCACCACCAAGTGCGGTGTCTGACGGGGTGTCCGCCAGCATCTGGGTAAGGAACTCATGGGTGCAGACACACATGAATAGTTGCGTCCTACCTGAAAGTCCCATTATCCTGCTCTCCCCTTTCTTCCCTTCCCCCTCAATTGTCTGGGCTTCGTCTTGACCTTCGCTGCGGTGATGGGGTGGGGTGGGGTATTTCTCCATGTCAAGGGGAGGCAGTCAAATGTGAAAGTCAAAAGGGCAGGCTCAGGACGCTCCGCATACTGTCTGTGTGATCCTGGGCAAGGTGCTTAGCCTTTAGGAGGCTCATTTCCTCTCTTGTAAACGGGGTATCCTAAGATTTCCTACCTCATAGGGAGGGTTGGACCAGGTGGTGGAGGTGGGGTGCTTAGCAAGTCCTCACTGAACAGTGGCCCCCTTGTGACCTTTCCCCATCTCTCAGAACCCTCTGGGTGGGAGACCCAGCGGCCGCCTGGGTTTCGCCCCCTACCCCAGAGACTCCGATGCCCCAGAGGACCCCTCGGGGCAGAACTGCAGGCCCAGAGCTCCCCACGCCTCTGATGTCCCTCCTCACTCTCCCCCCAGGGCAAGATCTCAGACCCCTTCCGCTTCACCACCTTCTACATCTACTTCGCCCTGGTGCTCTTTGCTCTCATCCTGTCCTGCTTCAGGGAGAAGCCACCATTTTTCTCCCCAAAGAATGTCAACCCTGTGAGTTTTCCATGGAGGCTGGGTGGTAGTGGGGTTCCACAGCCCATGCTTCAGCCCAGCCCTTACCAGCAGCCCCCATCCCTTCTAGTTCCTTCCACCCCCATGTCATCTGCACAGCTGGGGCTTGGGGCAGGAGGGAACGAGGGTTCCTCTTCCCTCTGCTCTGCTTGGAGAGGATTTTTTCTGTCCTACCCTCTCATCATCTAGAATCCCTGTCCAGAACTCAGTGCTGGCTTCCTCTCCCGCCTGTCTTTCTGGTGGTTCACAAAGTGAGTTGGCTCTTCCTCCAGCCTGGGCCTGAGGGAGGAGGACATGGGAGGTAGGGAGGAAGGGGAGCAGGGCAGAAGTTGAGCCTGGCTTTTTCCCCTCCCCCAAACCCTGACCCCAGAGGGCCCTGCAGGCAAGCGAGGATGGGCACACCTGTCTGTTTGGGCTGGGGGCTGAGTGCAGAGGCCGGGCTGGCCCAGCTCCCATCCCAGGCTGTAGGCCAGCCCTGCATCTGTCACATCACAGGAACAGGTCCAGGGGGCTAGAGGGGAGCTGGAATTAGTACCCAACTCTTTGGTCTGGGATGAGCTAGCAGCTTGTCATTTCCTTGGCCGCCCCTCTGAGTGGCTTGAGCAGGATAATTGTGTCTGTGACGTGGGTGACAGCTCATTAGCCACACCGCACTGAGGAGGCACCTGGGTCTGGGACTCCATCCACCCGGTCTTGTCCTCTCCTGGGGCCCCAATCAGTGTGAATTTCATCACCAGGCCCCGAGGGTCAACGGGCTATCTGGGGAGGAGGGGGAGGAGGGGCCTAGGTAAGAACTTGACATGGGAGGCAGTGACCTCCCGCCTATTCCGTGGGGGAATAAAGGACACACAGCCCTTGGCCAGAGCACCTTAGGGAGACCCTCCTCTGGAGCCCTTGGGGCTCTGGAGACCCTGGTCCCCAGCTCGAGGCTGCTAAGCTCTGCTCCTGTGTGGGGCTGCTGCCCGCCCCAGGATGGCCATCCTTGGCTACAGGAGCCCCCTGGAGGAGCAGGACCTCTGGTCCCTGAAGGAGGAGGACTGTTCGCAGAAGGTGGTGCACAGGCTGCTGGAGGCCTGGAAGAAGCTTCAGAAGCAGGACGTGGGGTGAGGTCCTCCCAGGGGTCCCCACATCCCCTCCCCACCCCACTACGCACACCCCAAGTCTCCTGCAGGGGAGGCTGCTAGCCCTGAGGTGATCACAGGGGTGGGGGTGGGGAGAAGAGCAGGTGCAGGAGGTCCCGAGGTGGGACACTCAGGCCGGAATGGGGCCAGGTCCCCCAGCTCTACTGACTCCAGAGAGCGGCTGACACTTTTATGGCCCTTAGTCTGTCCCAGGCATGGCCCTAAATGTGTAGATGAACTCAATCTCTAACAGCCCTGCAGGGAGGCTCAGTTGTCTCCAGGTTACAGATGGGGACACGGAGGAATGAAGGTTGGACAATGCACCCAACGTCCCCTAGTGGCTGGTGGCAGAGCTGCTGTCACACCCAGGTATCTGGGCCCACGGCTCGGACCGCTGCACTACCCTGCCCAGCCTGAAAGGTGGCTTCCAGAGACTTCCCTCGGAAGGGGAAGGGGCCAGGGGAAGAAGGTTGAGGCCCGTGTCTCCTCTCAATCCTGCCTCCTCCTGTTTGGAGCAGGGGCTGAAGGAGATGACCCTCTGGCTGAAGGGTCACCCCCCTGGCAGCTTTGCACTGAGGACAAGGAACCTGTCTGGCCAACTGCCCAACCCGAGAGCTGGAGCTCAGGGTCCTCCTTCCCTCCCCATTTCTGACCCCAGGACAGAACCCCCTCCCCTCCTACCCATAACCGGGGGGGCCCAGGACTTCAGTGCTTGCTCAGCCCAGAGCCCCTAGTTGGCGCCTGGCTGGTGGAGGAGCCGGGGTCTTGGGCTCGGTCCTCAGTGTCTCGGCTTCCCTAGCTTGGAGCCTCGGAGAAGACATACAGACCCCCAGTCTGTAGGCTGCACCCCTTCGCTTCCTCTCCACACCATGTTTCCCCCCTCCCTGCTCGGCTCCCCAGTGACTAGGTCACTTTCCATCCCCGCCCCGTCTCCCTTCCCTGTCAGCGTCCCTGGAGCCACCCTGCGGCAGTAGGGAGAGGGCTGGGAATTGCGGGAGTTAGAGCCCTTGGGCCAGCTGTTAGGGCAGCCCGGGACAGGTCCTCAAGCACCTGAAGATAGAGTCTCTCGGGGGATTCATCTCTCTCCCAGTCCTGAGAGCCCAGAAAGCCGGCCCCCCCTCCCCCTGCTCCTCGCCAGCCCCAGCTGGGGCTCGGCTCCTGGGGCATATGTGCCCGTTTCTACCCACGGCTCCTTCCTCCCTGAACCAGACGCAAGGCTGCAGCGGCATCTGGGAAGAGAGTGTCCGGTGAGGATGAGGTGCTGCTGGGGGGCCAGCCCAGGCCCCAGCAGCCGTCCTTCCTGTGGGCCCTGCTGTCCACCTTCTATTCCAGCATCCTCATCAGCATATGCCTCAAGGTGATCCAGGATCTGCTCTCCTTCGTCAATCCACAGCTGCTCAGGTCTGACCACATGTGCTCTGGCTGCCACGCTCCCCTGGGTAGTGGGGGGGGGGTGGCTGGATGTCCCTGAGGACTGAGCCCAGAGGGACAACACGCAGTGAAATCAATCCTAGACCAGGACCGAAGGGCCTGTCCCCACTCGCCGTGTGACCTTTGGCAAGTGACAATGTCCCTGCACCTCAGTTTCCCAATTCACATTAAAAAAAAAAACTGTCTTTAAATGCCCCCAACGATCCTACGGAGAGGTGACCCTCTTCCCATTTTACAAGAGAGGAAGCAGGAAGCAGGAAGACTCAAAGCAAAACAAACACACGAGGAAGCAGAAACTCAGAGAGGCGAGCTGGCCCCAAGGCACGCAGCTGGTCAGGATGGATTGGAGTCCAGGGCTCTGAACTCCAGCTGCGGTGCTCTTTCCCGTTGATAGGCTCTGTCATCTGTCGTGTGGGTGGCTTGGACTGGGAGGAGCTCTCAAGTGAGGGGGTAAGAAGGAGAGCTGCCTGGCAGCTGAGCCCCCCAACGCCTTGTCCCTCCATTCATGCATGTCTGCATTCTCATTCAAAAAACACTTACTGAGCCCCCAGTGAACCGAAACAGAGCCAGACACGAGGGATACGGAGATAAATAAGACAGGGTCTTACGGTCTTGCAGGAGAAACAGACGTGTAAATGCATTAGAGTGGAGTGCAGGCAGAGGAGTAGTCAGGTGTCTGGCAATCCCCAGGAGGGACAGGGAAGCCAGCCTGGGAAGGAGCAGGAGCAGGGTCGTCCCTGCTAGCCGGCGAGGTCGTCAAGTTTGGAAGGACAGGTAGGTGTTAGTTGACTAGGTGAGGAAGGAGGGGAGAGTTCAGCCCATGCAAAATCACCAAGGCTTCAACCGGCATGACTCAAGAACTCCAGGTATTTCTGAATTCTGGAGCAAAGGGTGACCAGAGGGAGGGGGAGAGAGGGAGAGCTAAGGAAATCCTTGAATGATTTGAAGCCAGGCAGGGGCATCTGGTTTGAATTTCAGAAGCATCTCCCTGCCAGTCCTGCAGGGGTTGTGGGGGGGCGTTAATGGTTGGAAGGGGGCTGATCAGGTCAGAGGAGAGTTCAGGCCAGGAATGAGATAGGACTCAGGCGCTGCTGGGGAATCGGTGTGTGCCAGGGTGAGGGAGGGGTCAGGCGCCACCTGGGTTCTGACCTGGATAACTGGAGGGTGACGGATCTCTTTCACTGAGATGATGAATGCAGTGGAAGGAAGGGGCTGGGCACCGGGCAAGGTGGTGAGTTGAGACTTGGCTACTGTTGGGGCCGAGGTGCCGGAGGCCCCCAAGGGGACATTTCCAGCTAGCTGGAGACCGCGTTTTCAGAGCCATCAGGTAGAAGCCCAGGGTCCCGTATCTGTGGCTGGGCTCTCCCAGAGGGCTCATGTAGGGGCCCCAGCCAGAGCCCTAGGGAATTGTGATAGGCAAGGGGTGAGCAGAAGGCTGGCTTGGAAGGGCCAGAGCTAGGGAAAGAATGGATCGTGGAGCAAGCACAGAGAATTCTTCTGGAATGAGGCAGTTCTCCAGTACAGCAAGCTGACCGGTAAAACAGAGCCCGAGGAAGGCAACATGGAGTTTGTTAGTGAGCGCCAAGACTGGAGGCTGAGACAGAGGGGAAGGGCCTAGAGCAGGGGGTCTGCCTTGGAGAGCAGGGGCCATGGAGATCTAGAAACTTCCTGTAAAGAAAATGTATTCATTTTCTGTGGCTGCCGTAACAAATCACCACAAACTGGGGGGCTTAAAACCACAGAAATTTATTCTCTCATAGTTCTGGAGGCAGGAAGCCTGAAATCAAGTTGTTGGCGGGTTGGCTCCTTCTAGAGGTTCTGAATGAGAGTCTATACCAGGCCTCCTAGTTCCTGGTGGTTGCTGACAATCCTTGGCATTCCTAGGCTTGTAGACGCATCGCTCCAATCTCTGCCTCCAGCATTCTCCCCGGCGTGTGTGTGTGTGTGTGTGTGCGCATGTGCACACTTACATCTGTGTCTCTGTGTGCAAATCCCTTTCTTCTCTCATAAAGACACCAGTCACTGGATTAGAGCTCACCCTATTCCAGTATGACCTCATTTTAACTTGATTACATCTGCAAAGACCCTGTCTTCGAGTAAGGTCACATTCACACGTGCCGAAGGTTAGCACTTAGCACTTGAACATTTTGGGGGGAGACGCAGTCAACACACAGCAGGAGGAGAGGCCTGGCTGCAACTGTGGGGGTAGCTCCATGGGGTCGAGGGGAGGTTTGTCCCAGCACGGAAGAGACTTGGTCATGCCAACAGGTGAAGGTAGAGAGCCGCCAGCAGAGATGGCTAGATCAATGATCAGAAGAAAGGGGAGCAATGATGGCGCGTGTTCCTGAGCAGGTGGATGGGGGTCAAGGCCCAGCAGGACAGGACCGGGCTTGGAAAGCCAGAGGGACACCTGTTCTCCTGAGGCAGAGGAGAAAGAGAGCAAGGGCTTGGAGGGAAGGCTGTGGTTGGCAGGGAGTTCTCATTGGGTGGCTCAGTGGCAAGACGTAAGTGGGCAGCTACCGAGCAGGGTGGGGAGTGGGGGCAATGGGAAGGTAAGAGAACAGAGGTGAAGGGAGCTGGGGGACAAGAGGTGGGTTAGGACCCTGGGGAAGGTCACCGGGCGGCCCTGGGGGCCACTGATGTTGGACAGGGTGGATTTTGGATTTGAGGCGGGGAGAGTCTGTGGGGTCATGTGGTAGGCTCTAGGGCCCTCAGTGGCCAAGGAGAAGATGCAGGAAAGTCTAATCTGTGGACATGCGGCATTTCTTCCCACCGTGTGGTCCAAGAGGCAAGAAAGGCAGGCAGGTAGGCTGGCAGTGAGAGCGATGGAGGGGCGGGCAGTGGGGCCATGGCGGGTAGGGAGAGAGGGCAGGACAGAGGGAGGAAAGTTGGAGGGTCATGGTCTTGAGGCAGCACTGGGCTGAGTCTGGCTGTGGGGGGTGGGGTCTGGGTGGGGGTGTGGGGGGCCAGCAGCCCCCGCCTGGGAGGTTTCGGAGGCAGCCCAGAGTGGAGGCTGAGGGAGGTCGTAGAGGGAGCAGCCTGGGGGAGCCTCCCCACCCTCATACCTCTCTCCCTTCCTTGCAGCATCCTGATCAGGTTTATCTCCAACCCCACGGCCCCCACCTGGTGGGGCTTCCTGGTGGCCGGGCTGATATTTGTGTGCTCCATGATGCAGACTGTGATCTTACAGCAGTATTTCCACCTCATCTTTGTGATGGCGGTGAAACTTCGGATGGCGATCATAGGTGTCATCTATAGGAAGGTCAGCTGGAACAGGGCAGCGGGGGGCTCTAGAGGCCAGCTCGGGGGGAGCGTTGGAGAGGCTCGCGGGTCCAGTGCATCACCCTGCTGTCCACCTGCAGGCTCTGGTTATCACCAATTCAGCCAAGCGGGAGTCGTCTGTGGGAGAAATTGTCAACCTCATGTCTGTGGACGCCCAGCGCTTCATGGACCTTGCTCCCTTCCTCCACCTGCTGTGGTCCGCACCCCTGCAGATCATCCTGGCCATCTACTTCCTCTGGCAGGTGACTCTAGAGCTCTGGCCTCTGCCCCCTTCCTCTGACTTTGACCCTGCTGAGAAAGGACAAGAGAGGGCAAATCTGGGGTCAACCGAGGGCTGCGTAATGGACACAAGAGCTTCCCTAGATATTTGGGTCAGGGACAGGACTGCGAGGATGCCAGCGTCTGCAATGGAGTCTTTCCAGCCTCTGTGGTTAGCCTTCTCGGATGCCAGGGGAGGAAAGAGGGACTTGGAGGCAGGGTGGGTGCGAGTCTGGCCGTCATTGTCGGTAGGTCTGTATTGGCCTTCCTGTGTGTCTGGACACCCTTCTATGTTTGCCCGTTTGTCCCTGTCTGTTGTCATTATCTGATGGCTGGCAGCTTCTGCCCGTGTTCTCAGCATTTGGGCTTTCTCTGTACGCCTGCTTTTCGCTATCCGTTTGGCTGACTACCATCTTTTGCTTCCTTCCCAACTCCGTGTTTCTGATCAATAGGCTTCTGTCTGTCTGTGGGATTCTGTGCACATACTTTAGCTACCTGTCTTATCAACCCACCCATGCCTCCTCAGAACCTGGGTCCCGCCATCTTGGCTGGGGTGGCTCTCATGGTCTTGCTGATCCCACTCAACGGAGCTGTGGCCATGAAGATGCGTGCTTTCCAGGTAAGGGCTCTCATGGGTTTGCTGATCCTGCCTGGAGCACCTGGTCGCCTGCCTTGGGGGGGTGGGGGGTGGGAGGCCGTTCACTAACCTCGGGCCCCTCAGTTGCCTTGCTTACTGAGTAAGGATGGCTGTAAGCTGTTTCCACAAGCCTTAGCTCACTCTATCCTCACAACACCCCTGAGAGGGTTTTAGCAACATTCTCACTTTGCAGCTGAGCCAACCAAAGCCCAAAGAGATGAGGACAGTCCAGAGTCAGGCCCAGTGGGGACTCAAACCTGGGGCTTCTGGTCTAATGAGAGCCTCCTCCCACCACACTGTGCCCCATGTGAAGAGCCAGTCATCCAGTCCTTTATTTGCAAATATTTATCGGAGTCTTCAGTAGCTTCCCACTGTGTGTAGAATAAACGACAAACTCCCTGTGATCATCCACCAGGCCCCTGCTCTCCCGCCAGCCCTCACCCCCTGGAGTATGGCCAAGTGGCAGCCACTCTGGCTTTCTTTCTTTTCTCCAAAGCACCAAGCTATGTGTATCTCTGGGCCACCCCACACACTGTTCCCTGGAACGCACCTCATCCCTTCCTTGCTTGCTCACTCCTCCCCTTCCTTCCCCAGCATAATCTCTGATTTCCCAGTCCCCACCCCATTACTCTCTCACAGAATCCTGTTGTTCCCCTTCAGAATATGCATGGCTCACTTGGTTAAGCATCTGACTCTTGATTTCAGCTCAGGTCATGGTCTCAGGGTCGTGGGATGGAGCCCTGCATCATTGGGCTCCTTGCTCACTCAGCAGGGAGTCTGTTAAAGATTCTCTCTCTCCCTCTTCCTCTGTCCTTCCCCACCCCCCCCCCAGCGCTCTCTCTCTCTCTCTCAAATAAATAAATCTTAAAAAAAAAAAAAGAGGGGCGCCTGGGTGGCTCAGTTGGTTAAGCGACTGCCTTCGGCTCAGGTCATGATCCTGGAGTCCCGGGATCGAGTCCTGCATCGGGTTCCCTGCTCGGCAGGGAGTCTGCTTCTCCCTCTGACCCTCCCTCCTCTCATGCTCTCTATCTCATTCTCCCTCAAATAAATAAATAAAATTAAAAAAAAAAAAAAAAAGACTACACACATGGATTTATTAAGCATTTATTCAGATAGCTGCTTCCTATCTGCCTCCCTGCTCAGACTGTCAGCTTCATGATGGCTGGGGCCTCGCTTGAGTTCTTCATCATTATGTGCTGCCTGTCTAATAGTGGCCGGGCACATAGTAGGCATTCACTAAATCGGGTTGAATGAATCATCAGTTTGGTGTGCTGTGCCCTGGGCGAGGGTCTGGGGAAAGAGAGACAAATAAGGGATTTGCACCCTCAGCAGGCTCCCGGTCTCATGGTGGAGTCAGGCATGCACAGGAATCTCCACGGAAACAATAGGAAAGAACAACATGGCTTAAGTTGCAGAGGATGCAACCTGGGAGGGTCGGGGATGGAGGCACGGAGGTTGGAGCTGGCCTCCGTGCGCAGAGGAGAAGGGGCACCCGGGGCTGAGGGGCAGCATGGGCCCTGCAGGAAGAGGGAGGAGGCACGGGGAGCCTTCTGAATGGCTGCAGTGCATTGTGAGTGTATGGAAGCGGGGAGCCCCTGTGGGTAGAGGTCCGGGAAGGGGAGCAGGGCACCCCACTGCCACTCTTTCCACAGGTAGACCAAATGAAGTTCAAGGACTCGCGCATCAAGCTGATGAGCGAGATCCTGGCCGGCATCAAGGTGCTAAAGTTGTATGCCTGGGAGCCCAGTTTCTCGGAGAAGGTGGAGGGCATCCGGGAGGATGAGCTCCAGCTGCTGCGCAAGTCTGCCTACCTCCAAGCCATCTCCACCTTCACCTGGGTCTGCACCCCCTTCCTGGTGAGGCTCTCCACCTTGGGGCTGGTCTTTGGCCTCCCACCTGGCCAGCCCAGCCCTCTGGGCCCAACAGACTCCATTCTGACACCCACTCTCCACCCCCTTCCCAGGTGACCCTGACCACCCTTGGGGTGTATGTGTCTGTGGACCAAAACAACGTGCTAGATGCTGAGAAGGCCTTTGTGTCCATGTCCCTGTTCAATATTTTAAAGATTCCCCTCAACATGCTGCCCCAGTTAATCAGCAACCTGATCCAGGTAAGCTGGGTAGGGCTGGGCATTCTGCTGGAGTTCTGGCAGGTCGTTGGGGGTCAGGGGATAATCAAGGAGAGTTCCCGGAATTGAGGGGGTAGGTATTTGGCATGAGGCCATTAGAATCAGAGGTCATTTGGAGTCAGAGGGGGACAGGTGAGGTCTCCAGAAACCTGAGCTCTGAAGACAACCTCCTCTTACCAACCTAGACCCTAACTTTGGCAGTGGGAACCAGAGAAGACTCAGTCATGGGAGGGGCCCCAGCACCCCCTCTGGGCCCTTAGGATGCCCTGCCTCTCCCAGGAAGTCAGGGAGGGTTGGGGGAGGCTGTAGGAAGTGGGGAGAGGCGGGGAGGAGCACAGCTTCCAGGGCTGACTCACTCTTCTGCAGACTAGTGTGTCTCTGAAACGGATCCAGCATTTCCTGAGCCAAGATGAACTTGACCCCCAGTGTGTGGAAAGAAAGACCATCACACCAGGTCCACATACCCTCTACCTGGGCTGCCCTTGCCCCGGCCCCTGCTCTAGAAAATCTTCTGTTCTAAGCTTCTGACTTGTCTCTTGTGACTGCCTTTTCTTCTTCCTCTTTTCCCACCAGCGCCACCTTCTCCCTCTTCCGGGCTCTTCCTGCAGTCCACTTCCTCCCTCCCCCAGGCCTCCCCCGCTTTTCTTCCTTTCCTAGGGCTCCCTGCCTCTGCCCCAGGGCTTCCCGCCCCTCCTCCACCCCAAGCTTCCCTGCCTTCTCCCTTGGGCCCCTCCCCCCAGGGCCCCTCCCCACCTTGCCCTGCACCCCCTGACCCTGACCCTGTACACCTTGATCCTCCCAGGCCATGCTGTCACCATACACAATGGCACCTTCACCTGGGCCCAGGACCTGCCCCCGACCCTGCACAGGTACCAGCTCCTCCTGTCCCTTCTCAGCTGCCTGAAGTGGGCCGAAGTTCAGATCAGTAGCAGAACCAGTTCCCCCCACACACACACCCGAAGCCCCCATCTTTGGCCTGGAAAGCAGGGAGAGCCTCCGCTTGTCAGGGTAGTGTCTGAAAGGGAGGAGGGCTTGGCTCTCTAGGTGGAAGGTCGGGGGACCAAAATCCCGATCCCTACCTCTGACTGGGCTCCTGGCCTCCTTGCCCTCAGCCTAGACATCCAGGTGCCAAAAGGGTCACTGGTGGCCGTGGTGGGGCCCGTGGGCTGTGGGAAGTCCTCCCTGATGTCTGCCCTGCTGGGAGAGATGGAGAAACTGGAAGGCACGGTGTGTGTAAAGGTGAGAGAGGGCAGAACTCCAGGGAAGGGCTGCTCGGCCAGACCCTGGGTGGACCCGGAGGTAACTTCTCCTCTGGCCAGGGCTCCGTGGCCTACGTGCCCCAGCAGGCATGGATCCAGAACTGCACACTTCAGGAAAACGTACTGTTCGGCCGAGCCCTGGACCCCAGGCAGTACCAACGGGCTCTGGAAGCCTGTGCCTTGCTAGCCGACCTGGAGATGCTCCCTGGCGGGGACCAGACAGAGATTGGAGAGAAGGTACAGGGTCCCCTCCCATCCTCTAGGGGGTCAGCACATGCAGCTGGCCACCTTGGCCCAGCTCAGGTCTATAGATGCGCCCCTTCCTTCCTTCCTTCCTTCCTTCCTTCCTTCCTTCCTTCCTCCCTCCCTCCCTCCCTCCCTTCCCACATTCATGTGAATCACTCAGCTCTGCGCTCAGCACTGGGCAAATGGATCTATGACTGGGGGAGGCCGACTTATGAACAGGTAGGGGGTGTAGAATGCCCTGGGGGCCAGCTGGAAGCCTGTGCAAGGGGACAAGGAGGGCGATGAAGGCGGAGCTGCATAAGGAAAGGCATCACTTTTCAGCTGAATCTCAACCGCTGAGGAAGAAGAGCTCATCATTCATTCATTATCAGATTTTATTACATGCCTACTATATGCCAGACAATCTTATAAACAGCAGCGAATACACCAGACTAAACTCTCTGCCTTCATATCGCTTACATTCTAGTGGGGGAAAGAGATGGTAAACATGATAAATATGTGACATATATAGTAGATTAGATAAATGTTAAGGGGAAAGAATGAAACAGGAAAGTAGAGGAATATGTGCAGGGCTGTGTTGTTAAGGTGCCTTGGGAAAGCCTCACTGAGAATCGGAGACCTGAACAAAGTGAGGAAGTGGTCCGTATCTGGGGCCATTTGAGGCAGCGAGAGCAGTAAGTGCAAAGGCCCTGAGGCAGGAATGTGTTGAAGCGGTCAGGACCAGCAAGGAGGCCAGTGTGGCCAGAGTGGAGTGAGCAGGGGTGAGGAGGAGTCAATGAGGCCAGTGAGGTGTTCAGGCAGCCAGGTCGTACATTACCTTACAGGCTTTTACCAACAGCAATGGAAAGACTTTGAAGGCGTGAGCCAAGGAACAGTGAGTGGACTGGCATTCTGGTGCAATTTGGCATAACTGGAGGTTAGGAAGAGGTGGGTACAGGACAAGGCAGAGCCTTACAGACCTTGGTTAAGGTTTTGCCTTTGCCCTGAGAACCATGGGGCATCAGTGAAAGTTTTTGTTTTTAAATTATTTTTAATTGTTGCCAAACACAGATGCCATAAAATTTACCATCTTAACCATTTGTAATTGTACAGGTCAGTAGTGTTACGTGTATTCACAGTGTTGTGTAATCAATCTCCAGAACTCTTTTCATCTTGCAAAACTGAAACCTTGTACCCATTAAACAACTCCCCATTCCCCCCTGATCCCCCTAAGGGCCCCTGGTAACTGCCATTCTCTCTTCTGTCCCTAGGAGGTTGACCTACTCCAGGTACTTCATATAAATGGCATCAGACAGTATCTGGGTTATTTTGTGACTGGCTTATTTCAGTTAGTATCATATCCTCAAGGTTCATCCATGTTCTAGCATGTGTCAGAATCTCTTTCCTTTTTAAGGTTGAATAATATTTTATTATGTGTATAGATCACATTTTGTTTATCCACTCACCTGTCAGTGGACACTTGGGTTGCTTCCAACATGTTAGCTATTGTGGATAGTACTGCTATGAACATGGGTGTGCAAATATCTCTTGGAGACTCTACTTTCATTTCTTTTGAGCATGTACGCAGAAATGGAATTGCTAAATCCCATGGTAATTCTATTTTTTGGAGGGGGGAGGGAGATGCCATGCTGTTTTCCATAATGGCTGCACCATTTTAAATTCCCACCGACAGTGCACAAGGCTTCCACCGTCTACATATCCTCGCCAACACAGTTCTTTTCTTGGGGGAGGGGTTTGGTTTTGGGTTTTGATAGCAACCATTCTAATGGGTGTGAGGTGATATTTCATTGAGGGTTTGGTTTGCATTTCCCTAACGAGGAATGATCCTGAGCATCTTTTCTTGGGTTTGTTGGCTATTTGTGTATTTTCTTTGGAGAAATATCTATTCAAGTCCTTTGCTCATTTTTAATCCAGTTGTTTTTGTTTTTTGTTGTTGACTTGTAGGAGTTCCTTATATATACTGGATATTAACCCCTTATTCAGGTATACGAGTTGCAAATATTTTCTCCTTCTCTGAAGGTTGCCTTTTCACTCTGTTGATAGTGTCCTTTGACGCACAAAAGTTTTCAAATTTGGGGCACCTGGCTGGCTCAGTTGGAAGAGCGTGTGACTCTTGATCTCAGGGTTGTGAGTTCGAGCCCCATATCGGGTGTAGAGATTACCTAAAAATAAAATCTTTTAAAACAGAAAGCTTTCAATGTTGACGTGATCCAGTATATCTTTTTTTTACTTTTGTTGCCTGTCCATTTAAGGTCATATCGAAAAAAATCATTGCCAAATCCAATGAAAACTTTTCCTGTGTGTTTTCTTCTAAGAGTTTTATAGTTTTAGCTCTTTGGGGTTTTTTTAATACTAATGACTTTGGGGCATATTCCCTCAAAACAGGCATTGTCTAACGTAACTATAGTCAAATAATCAAAATCAGGAAACTTAACATCGATACACTATTATTATTTAATTCACTGTTTGTATCCACATGTCATCGTTTGTTCCAGTAAATGTCTTTTTTCGCTCTTTTCTTTCCTGGGCGAGGATCCAATCCAGGATGCTGAGTTGCAGTTACTTGTCACATTTCTTTATTCTCTGTCAATCTGGATAATTCTTTAGGCTTTGTCTTTCAGGACCTTGACACTTTTGAAGAGTACAGGCCAGCTATTTTGTAGAATGTCTCTCGATTTGAACACAGTTTAGTGCTGAGCACATAGTAGGCACTCAGGACTGGTTGGTTGAATGCAGACATGCTCACGTGCCTCGGTCACTACAGCTGCACGTCCACCCCCTGCTTTTTCCCAGCAGCTCCGCTCCCATCCCACACTTGCTACCCCACCCCACCCTACCCCAGGCTCAGTTGCTCGGGGTAACTGGAAAAGCTGGGTCCTGTTCCAGAGGGAATAAGGAAAGCTGCAGGTAGGAAAGTAGGCTACACCTCTGGGGTCTGCTTTCTAGGCCCAGCCCTGCTGCTAGGTGCCTTAGTTTCCCCATCATGGGTTTAAGGGGAGATCTTACCTCTCTTCTGGCTCCTGAACAATCTCAGAGTCGATTTTGGGGATTGGTGCTCGGTTCCATTCTTGCTTCTGCCCTGAATAGTTCAGGACCTTGGACAAAGCCATTAACATCTTGGGCTTTAATCTCTTCACCTAGAAAGTGGGGCTGACGATACCTCCCTGAAAGGACTGACATGAGGATCAAATGGGATCAGTGTTATGAAAGTCATCTGCAAACTGGATGGGCGATGGGAGATTAAAAGGTCTATTAAGGATTCCCTGGGGATTTCCAGGCTTTCAGAGCATAAAGGCAGCAGGTAGGGAAACCAGTTGGGAAGGGTAGTGGAGCAAAGGGAGCAGAATGTCCTCACCTGCCCTGGGTGGACTCTTGAGAGCCACCACCTCTTCCTCTGTGGCCTCAGAGCTTCACAGGGACAAGACCAGGCATATCAAATGAGAATTTTGAGGTCTGCTTTGTTGAATGATGGTGACAGGGCCCTTGTCCCCTTGTGCTGGTCCGACTCCCTTCTACCCAATACGCACCTCCCACCTCTCTCCTCCATCCAGGGCATTAACCTGTCTGGGGGCCAGCGACAGCGGGTCAGTCTGGCCCGAGCTGTTTACAGTGAAGCTGACGTTTTCTTGCTGGATGACCCACTGTCAGCTGTGGACTCTCATGTGGCCAAGCATATCTTTGACCGAGTCATCGGGCCAGAAGGTGTGCTGGCAGGCAAGGTGAGGCCTCCAGGAAGTTGGGGGGAGGGGGCTAAGGTGAGATCTAGGACCCTAGGAGAGAACGGGTGGGAGGCCAAGGAGTTTGGAGGAGACCTGGAGGAGTAGGAGGCCTGAGAAGCAGGAATAATGGTTGGGTGGCAGGGGGGACCTACCCCAGAGACACTGAGCCAGCGGCAGTGAGCATGGGGTGAGTCACTGATGTGCTTGTCCACGCTTCTTGGCATATGGGCACCTCACACTCACTCCATGGCCCTGTACCCATGCCAGGGGTATGTGCCAAGGATGGTGGAAATGGTAGCCTGTTGTCTTCTCCCCAGACACGGGTGTTGGTGACACACAGCATCAGCTTCCTGCCCCAGATGGACTTCATCATAGTGTTGGCTGATGGGCAGGTGTCTGAGGTGGGCTCCTACCCAGCCCTCCTGCAGCACAGTGACTCCTTTGCCAACTTCCTCTGCAACTATGGTCACGATGAGGACAAGGAGAGCCTGAAGGAGGACAACAGGACCGGTATCCGCCATCGCTGACCCTCCACATCCCCGTGCCCTCCCAGAATCTCCCCTGTCTTGGGGGGGTCTCTGAGTGTCTCTGGATGGGCCCAGTGTCATATAAGGGAGGTTCCAAGGAACTCGTCGTCAAGTGCTGCTCCCTCCTCTTCCCTAACTGTGGGAACTTATCGGCAGCTCAGGCCTCAGGGCCCCACTCTTCCCGTGTGTCCAAAGGGCGTAAGGGCCCAGGCCCAGTCTGTACGGCAAGACTGTTTCACAGCTAAGTCATTTGGTAAATATGCCAGTGCTTGGAAAGGTCATTTTGTCATCAACAAAGATTGACTGAGTAATTACTATGTCCTAGCACTGCTCTCGGCACTGAGAGATGGCAGTGAACAAATGGAAAATTCCCTGTCCTCAGGGGGCGTTTTGAAGTCTCTGGGCCCCTAAGATCCCCCTTGTTGTCCAGTCCTGGCTCCCCAACCCCAAACTCTGGCTCACAGACCTTTTCCTGAGTTCTCTGGCCTACTGTTGCATATACGGCTGTCGTGTGTTGGACATGTACCAAGTGCTGCGCCCCTTGCTAAGCACTTGACACACATTCTTCCCTTTAATCCTCGCAATGACAATGACACCATGAAGTGGGTACTATTATTATCCCCATTTTACATGCCCGCCTAAAGTCATGCAGTGGGGAAGTGGCATTTGAGCTCAGCCAGTGTACCTCCAGAGCCCAAGCTCCTGACCCTTATATTTGAGACCTTCTCCATAGTCCCTGATGGGAAGTTTTTCTCCTTGTCTAATCTAAGTCTTTCTTGCTGCCCCCTTTTATTCCCCCAGCACAAAACTGGTCATTTATTTTTGTTCTTGTTCTTGCTGTTCTTTCATGCCTCTCATGTTGTCTCCTGCGTGTCCATTGGGGCGTCTTCCCTGGTGTGGGGCCTGGGGAACACCAGCAGCTTGCAGCGCGAGCTAGCCTACTGCTTTTCCTTTCTCCCATCCTGCTGCAGCCTTGGAGGACACAGAGGATGAGGTGCTGCTGACTGAAGACACGCTGAGCAATCACACAGACCTGATGGATAACGAGCCAGTCATGTATGAGGTCCAGAAGCAGTTTAGGAGGTAAGCTCCTGAGAGCTCTCAGCGCCCTCCCTAAGCCCCGCCAGGTGGGGGCATGGGTGGGCGATCTCCCTGCCGTTCACAGCCTGGGCCTCCAGCTACAGCCTGAACCCCCTGGGGCTCTGTCCTGTGGGTTTGTTGGAGACTACCTCGCTGGGCCTGACCAGCTGCCTCCACAGACAGCTCAGCGTCATGTCCTCGGAAGGCGAGGGCCAGGACCGGCCTGTGTTCCGGAGACACCTGGGTTCAGCAGAGAAGGTAGTGCAGGCGGCAGAGGCGAAGGCGAGGGGGGCACTGATCCAGAAGGAGAAGGCAGAGATGGGCACTGTGAGTAGGATGGACAAGGAAGGCTGGAGAGGGTGGGCAGGCCCCCCAGCATTTCCCAGGGCTCACGGGAGTCCTCTGTCCTTGACCGCCATGGCATGCAGGTGAAGCTGAGTGTGTTCTGGGATTATGCCAAGGCCATGGGGCTCTATACCACAGTGGCCATCTGTGTCCTATACCCGAGTCAAACCGCGGCTGCCATTGGGGCCAACGTGTGGCTCAGTGCCTGGACCAATGATGCTATGGCAGACAGCCGACAGAATAACACCTCCATGAGGCTGGGTGTCTACGCTGCCTTGGGAATTCTGCAAGGTGAGCGGCAGAGATAGCTGGAAGGTAATTTCCTCACATCTGGGCCACTGGATCCCCCAAACCATGCCCTTGCCTCTGAGTTTTCCTCCATCATCACAACCATTGCCCTGCCCCAGTGCCTCCCTAAGCCACCCTAGGAGTCCACCTGCCTCTGGGCATCTTGAGCTCATCCCAGAGGCGCTCTGCCTCTGAACCTGCTGGCCACCGCGGCCATCCCCTATCTCCTAACCTGTCCGCCCTGAGCCCTGCATGCCCCCCCCCCCGGGGCCCCAGTGAATGAACACCCCTCTGCCTCCTCCAACAGGGCTCCTGGTGATGCTGGCAGCCATCACGCTGACGGTGGGCAGTGTCCACGCTGCACGCTTGCTTCACCAGGCGCTGCTGCACAACAAGATGCACTCGCCACAGTCCTTCTTCGACACAACGCCCTCAGGCCGTATCCTCAACCGCTTCTCCAAAGACGTCTACGTCATCGATGAGGTTCTGGCCCCCACTATCCTCATGCTGATGAATTCTTTCTACAGCTCCCTCGCCACCCTCGTGGTCATCGTGGCCAGCACGCCGCTCTTCACTGTGGTCGCCCTGCCCCTGGTGGTCTTCTGTGTCTTGATGCAGGTCGGCAGGCAGCGAGTGGGCGTGGCTCTCCTGTGGGCGGGGTTCTGGTGTGGGCGGTGCTCTCTGTCGATGAGGCGCTGGTGTGGGCGTGGCTCTCGTGCGGGCCGGGTGCTGGCGTGGGCGTGGCTCGCTGTAGGCGAGGTGCTTGTGTGGGCGGGGCTCCCTGTGGGCGGGGCTCTCTGTAGGAGAGGGCTAATGCGGGCGGGGCTCTCCTGTGAACAGTCGACCTGGGTTGGGACTTAGGGAGGTCAGACAGCAGTTCGCCGCTGGATTTGGTTAGGGACAGTAGTCAGTTACTTCACGTCTTTGAAACTCATTTTCCTCACCTGTAAAATAGAATCATAGAACCTACTTGGTAGGTTGTTGCTAGGATAAAATGAAATCCTTGTAAATTGTGGCTGACCCTGGAACTCCTTCTTGCTGCCTATTTTTTTTAAATTTTATCTATTTATTTATTTGGCAGAGAGATAGAGAGAGCCAGAGAGCACAAGCAGGGGGAGCGGCAGAGGGAGAGGGAGAAGCAGACGCCCCACCGAGCAGGGAGCCTGATGCGGGGCTCGATCCCAGGACCCTGGGATCATGACCTGAGCTGAAGGCAGACGCTTAATCGATTGAGCCACCCAGGCACCCCTTGCTGCCTATTTTTAAATAAAATATTAACAGTGCGAGACACTATCCTTCCCTTCCTTTGTACATATCTAAACATATATGTGCACACATGTTTTTAACATAGATGACTTGGTAACATTCAGATACAGCTAACGGTAAAAGGTATTTGTGTTGCTGAGCCCCTGTCCTGCCATGAGTTTAATCAGTTGCTGAAGGTAATCCACAAGGTGGCTGGAAGCTCAGGTGATCTGGGCTGTGCTCTGTGCAGGGACAGGGGACTCTCAGATACCCATCCTGTAAGGCCCCGGCCATCTTGGGGCCCATGGGCTAGAGGATGGAAGCTGGAGGCAGAACTGTGTTTTTGTGGCGCTGAAGTTTAGAAAACTGGGGGTGAGGTGGGGGAGAGGCTCTTTAAGGACAAAAATACAAAATTACCTTATTTTTGCAAATTTTGTGGTATTCTGACTGTATAAGAACACTGCTGGGGCACCTCAGAGGAGAAATGCATAGTCACTGAATTAAGAGGCCTAGCAAAGTGAGTACTGTCATCCAGGCCCCTCCAGGGGGTGAGGGGATCAGGAGCTGAGAGGGAATCCGGAAAGGCTTCATGGAGGAAGTGGCCTGGAAGACCCAGCAGAGCCGACCAGGGGGAAAGGGTGGGATGAGTTCATGGAGCCACATCAGGTAGAGAAAGGAAGCAGAGTCTTATGGGGGAGCGGGGCTGGCTGGGAGGAGGCCCGGATGGGTTCAAAGGGAATGCAGGACCGAGTTAGGGGTCCCACGGTGCTCACCTCAAGCTCTTTCTCCATCCTCTGCCAGCGCTTCTATGTGGCGACATCTCGGCAACTGAAGAGGCTAGAATCCGTCAGCCGCTCGCCCATTTACTCCCACTTTTCGGAGACAGTGACTGGCTCCAGCGTCATTCGGGCCTACGGCCGCAGCCAGGACTTCAAGGCCATCAATGATGCTAGGGTGGACACCAACCAGAGGAGTTGTTATGCCTACCTTGCCTCCAACAGGTCAGAAGCCTCCTCCTTCACCCCCTGCCCCTCCGGGAGTTCCCACCAGGACCTCTGCAGGAGAGACCCTGAAGTTCGGGGTCCCACTTCCTCCCTCCCCCTATACAGGGAATTGCCTCCTTCCTGCACCTGCCCCACCTCTTCCTTGTCTTGTCCCCACAGGTGGCTGGGGGTCCAAATGGAGTTCGTGGGCAACTGTGTTGTGTTCTTTGCTGCACTCTTTGCTGTGATTGGCAGAAACAGCCTGAGTCCGGGGCTGGTGGGCCTTTCTGTGTCCTACGCCCTGCAGGTACACAGGGGTCTGGGCCCCCAGGACAGGGCTGCAACTGGGGCAGAGACTCACAGGTGTCACAAGCCTCTCCTGAGCGTTTGCTCTGCCCAGTATGGGGACCAGCCACAGGTTCTGCTTACCAGGACTGTGAGCTCATAGTCGAGCACAGAGAAGACAGTCCCACCAACAGGGGATTGTAATGCAGGGTGAACAGGTCTTTGTGGAGGAAGGACCAAAATGTGGTAAGAACCCAGAGGAGAGTCTCTACCTTGGGTTTTGGTGTTGGAGAAATTATCTTGCCGCTTGGCCCCCCAAAAACAGAACTTGTCCTGCCTGTGCGCAGCATATAGAAGGTCAACTCTGACAGGGGCCCTGGGACAGGGAAGTGTAGGGCTGGAATACACCTCATTTCACAGGCCTGCAGAGAAAGTACACAGAGAAAGTGACTGGAGCCTGGGCTGGAGGGCAGGCCGGTCACCCTGATATCAGCCTGTGTTGTCAAAGGCTTAAATAACTACACATGGCATTTTTGTGACTCAGATCGCATTTTCAATGCCACAGAGGGCTCAAGCCTTGAATGCTTTGGTAAACAAAGGACAATCTAGCCAAAGGAGTCTTCTCAAACTTTCCTGTGCTACTGAATCAACTGGAGATCTTGTGAAAATGTGGTTTCTGATACAGCAGGGCTAGGATGGGGCTCAGTTCTGCATGTCTATTAGGACCCCTTGGTACACAGTGTGGTCCAGGGATGGGTTGCATCACCATCACCTGGAAGCTTGTTAAAAATGCAGAATCTCGGGCACCTGGGTGGCTCAGATGGTTGAGCGTCTGCCTTCGGCTCCCATCATGGTCCTGGGGTCCTGGGATCGAGCCCCGAGTCGGGTTCCCTGCTTGGTGCAGAGCCTGCTTCTCCCTCTCCCTCTACCACTCCCCCAGCTTGTGCTCTCTGGCTCTATCTCTCTGTCAAATAAATAAATAAAATCTTAAAAAGAATAAAAATAAAAATAAAAATGCAGAATCTCAGGGATGCCTGAGTGGCTCAGTCGGTTAAGCATCTGAGGCTCCTTGCTAGCGGGGAGCCTGCTTCTCCCTCTGCCTGCCACTCCCCCTGCTTAAGCTCGCTGTCTCTCACTCTCTGACAAATAAAATCTTTAAAAAAAAAAATGCAGAATCTCAAGTCCCACCACAGACCCACTAAATCAGAAACCACATTTTAACAAGATTCCCTAAGAAATCTTAGATAATATATTAAAATTTGAGAGATACGGGGGCCAGGTGACCCGGGGTCAAGTCTGCAAGGTCACTGCTTGAGATGCAGGTGTGATTTGAGGCCCAGGTGGCACACCTATGGGCTTGCGGGGGGGCCCTCCTGCTTGGTAGAGGCAAGGAGCCTCCTCAGGGAGTCAGAACTCCTCCCACAGCTGTTGTGGGGGGAGGGGAGATCACCGTATCCACGACCTAGTCCCTTTGGCCAGATAACATTGACTCTGAATTGGATGGTCCGAATGATGTCAGACTTGGAGTCTAACATTGTGGCTGTGGAGAGAGTCAAGGAGTACTCCAAGACGGAGACCGAGGTGGGTACTGGGATGAGCCTGGGGCAGGGTGATTCTGGAAGAGCTGGGGAAGGGTGCTTGGTGACCCATCATCCCTGCATTCCATGGCCAGCTCTTCATTTGGGGGGCTTTTCATTCATTCATTCATTCATTCATTCATCCATCCACTCATGGCCTTATTGAGCGTCAGCCAGAGGTCTTTGCCACCAGGTATAGAGGGTCCAGAGTTGAGCAAGGCAGGGTCTATCCTCAAGCAGATTCTGATGTCGTGGGTGAGGTAAGACAAGGGCTCTGCACTAGAAGACAAGAGCTCTGGGGTGATGCCCCCAGAGAAGGCAGACAGGGGAGAATCATTCAGCTGGGGTGATCAGCTGGAGAGTGAGAATTCCAGCCAGAGATCAGCCTGGTTGAAGAAGCAGGGGTGGTGTAGTGTGCCCTTTGTTGGGGAAAGGGAGTGTCCCTTACGGGGAGGGGGGTGCAGACTTTTGTCCACTTACTTCTTCCCATAGTCACACCCCAGAGCTCTTCAAGCCCAGAAGCTGCAACAGCTCTGAGATCTCAAGTCAAGCTTTTAGACCACCCTTCCCAGCCCTCCCAGCTCACATGCCCCAAACCCTCTTCCTTCCCAGAACTCTGTCCTCGTTGGGACCCCCAGTGGCGTGACCTACCTTTGCCCCTCTGTCCACTAGCGCATCTAGCCTGGATTTCATGCCCCACTGGTGCCAGTCCTACCGCCTCCCTTGCCCTGCCCCCTCTCAGCGGTCCTCACCTACAAAACCCCTCCCTGGTCGAGCCCCTCTGTCTGCCTTTTACATGCTAGCACTCGGCAGCTAAGACATTGCTGGAGAAGACTCACTAATTTTACTTCACGTTTACGACCACACACCACTGCTGCGTATTCCCATTTTGCTTCCCCAAGAAGCATGTGTTCCCACTTCCAGAAAGATCTGTTTTGAACCTTCTTTCCTCCAACCCCCCATCTCCTCCCCTTGGCTCAGCCATGGACCTTGCATGACTTGCCAGTGAGAAAACAGGGTATGAGATATAAACTCCCTCAACCTTCCTGCCTCCAGGCTTTCCATTGTGCTTGTGGCCCGTTCACCTTCTTCCTTCCTCTTTTAGCAGGAAGTGTCCCTCCTCCGATCAAAATCCACCCCTTCAGACTTCACCTCCCTAATTACACCCTCCCGCTCCTACAGCCAGCTCCCTGTGTTGGATGATTGCCATCCACCGGCAAACATAAGCTCTCGCAGCTTCCATTCTAGACACACAAACCAACCTCTCTTCCCCTTATGTTTCTCTGCTCTCCTTTGTCATGGAGCTTGTTTTAGAACCCACATGCTCTCCCCACTTCCCTATCACCCTTTATCACATCTGCCTCCCACGGTCTGGTTTCTGGCCCTGTCACTCCTCCGATGACCTGCCCAGTTCCAAACCCAGGGGACACATTTCTGTTCTCATCTAATTCAGCCTCTCAGTGACATTCAGACAGAATGACCCCTGCCTTCTTCTTGGAAGGCCCTCCCTCCTGGCTTCTGTGACCTGGGCTCTCCCTCTGTCAGTCTACATTGAGTCCCTGGCCTCCCTGTTCCTCCCAGTCCGGCCCCCCCTTTCCCTCCCCCTGCCTTCCCCGGGCATCTCCTACTACCCCCCTCACCCCCACTGTCTGGATCTTCAAATTCTCCCTCTTCGCATCTAGCATTCCCATTTCCCCCGTCCATACACCTGATCCTGTCTCCATAGCCTGAGAAGTTCTGCCCCCAATCCTGCTACCCGTTCTTTTGACACCTCCTCGAGAGAATGGTCTATACTGGCTGCTTTGCTTTTTGACCAGTGGCAGTCTGGCTTCCCCTGTCTCAAAGCAGGGCCGGCTTCACGCAACCTGCATGGTCACATAGGCCCCCACACTTAGAAGGGCCTTATGTTTGGTGTAATGTTCTGCTGTCACCACTTAGACCTTCTTCATAATTATTGAACAAGAGATCCCACATTTCCATTTTGCACCAGGCCTCCCAAATGGTGGCTGGTCCTGTCTCAAAGCCACCATCATCTTATGCCCTTATTTTAAGAACCTCCTCACTACCTTCCGTTTTCCATCACCCCCGCTCCCTTCTCCTCATAGCAGCCGGAGGGATCCTTTAAAAACACATCAAATCACGTCATTGCTCTGATGGCTCTGCATCTTAGAGTAAAAAAACCATAGTCCTTAAAATGGCCTGCAAAGCCCTTCATGATGGGGCTACCCATTATCTGTCTCCTACCTCTCCCCTTTGTCATCGTGCTCCAAACACACCTGCGCAGGCATTTCCAGTTTCTGTTCCCTCTGCCTGGCATGCCCGTCCCCTAGATATTTACTTGGCTTGTTGCCTCACCTCTTTCGGGTTTTTATTTAAATATCGCCTCCTCCAGGAAGCTTTCCCTGACTACCCTGTACTTCTACAACACCAAGCATTTCTCAGCACTCATCACTTTCTTAGATTACATAGATTTGCTTATTTGTTGATGGTATGCACCCCCACCCCCGCCTCACAGGGAGGCAAAGACTTTGTCTTGTTCACCACTGTGATCCCAGTACCTGTCACAGAGCAGCCACTCAATGAACGGTGAAAGAGGGGGCTAGGGCAGCCAGGGAAGGGCAGCTCAGGCTCTGAGGAGAGAGTGGGAGAGGGCAGGATGGGAAGGTTTCGGAGCTCTGTAGGGAATAAAGGCAGAGAGATAAAGGATTCATTGAACCACAGGGTTGGGCCACAGGGGACACCAGGGGCTCTCCCCCAGGGCCCCTGATGGGTGAGGATGGAGGGGGCCTCAGGAGAGAGGCAGACTGAAAAGGGGGAGAGGGCCAGGCTGGGGAAGAGGAGCCACCCTGATGCAGGTCCACCTTCCCCTCCCGGCCAGGCCCCTTGGGTGGTGGAGGGCAGCCGCCCCCCCGCGGGCTGGCCCCTGCAGGGCGAGGTGGAGTTCCGGAACTACTCCGCGCGCTACCGGCCGGGCCTGGAGCTGGTGCTGAGGCAGCTGAGTGTGCGCGTGCGCGGGGGCGAGAAGGTGCGCGGGGGCGAGAAGGTGCGCGGGGGCGAGAAGGTGCGCGGGGGCGAGAAGGTGCGCGTGGGCCGGGGGTGCGCGTGGCCGTGGCCAGCAGCTGGGGGCGAGCAGGTGCAAGCCCTGGCGCTGCCCCCGCCGGCTCCTCCCCACCCCCGCACGGCCCCCCTTCCTCCCTCCAGGTGGGGATCGTGGGCCGCACGGGGGCCGGCAAATCGTCCATGACCCTCTGCCTGTTCCGCATCCTGGAGGCGGCGGAGGGTGAAATCCGCATCGACGGCGTCAATGTGGCAGACATCGGCCTCCACGACCTGCGTTCCCAGCTGACCATCATCCCGCAGGTACGAGCCTGACGTGGACTGGCCATGCTGACCAACCCTGCTGTGTAGCTTGGGGTCCAGGCCTGGGACCCCTGATCACAGCAGGCACAGAGCCTCAGAGCGGCCACCTGTCATGGATCCGAAAGAGTCCGACGTGTCCTGGCCCAATCAGCCTCTGTGCTCCGACCTCCAGGGCCACCACTTGAGACCAGGATCTCGGGACCCTTCAAGCACCCCACCCTCTGAGAGGCTCTGCCCTGGTCTCCCTGTTCCACAGCTCGGAATTACATATCACTCTTTCTGGCTCCTCTGGAGTTTTTTTGTTTTTTGTTTTTTGTTTTCCTGCTGGCTGGACACTTTGGAGTCTGATTAGCAGCTCCACTTTCTGCTTTGGTGGAGGACTTCGAGATTGGCAAAGCTGAGGTTTATCACTTCCCCACAGGCATGTATCTGGCCGTGGCCTCCCTCCTGGAGGGCCGGGGACAGAATGGGAGTGCAGCCACCTAATCCCCTGCTTTTTCCCTGGCCCTGGGGCCCATGGCTCCTCTTGGGGCCTGAGCTGCCCTCCTCTGAGGCCTTGTCGTGTCCCCAGGACCCCATCCTGTTCTCTGCGTCGCTGCGTATGAACCTGGACCCCTTTGGGCGTTACTCGGAGGAAGATATATGGCGGGCCTTGGAGCTATCCCACCTGCACACCTTTGTGAGCTCACAGCCGGCAGGCCTGGACTTCCAGTGCTCTGAGGGAGGGGAGAATCTCAGGTAACCACTGGGATTGGGTGGGTCAGGAACAGCACCCTGAGGAGCTAGAGGATCTAGCATCAGATGACACAGAGTCCGGGCCAGCCCCCTCTGGCCCTCCCCACTCCCATCCCAGCCTGGGTGTGCTTAGGGAGCGTCGATTTGTATTGAACATATACTGTGTGCTGGGCGTGGTGCACCATTTCACTGACTCCTCACACAAGCCCCAGACGCGGTGATGGCCCCACTTGGCAGGTGAAGAAACTGAGGCAGAGCCAAAGTCACCTAGCTGGGGGAAGGCATGCCTGGGATTTGAGTCGGGTCTGGGAGCTTCCAAAGCCCTATTTAGTCCTGTCCTGTGAGGTTGTCAGTGCTGTGCTTGTCCTGGGGTTGCGGGGGGGGGGGGGG
>NC_138383.1:23005528-23031086 GCF_054177405.1 Leptonychotes weddellii
CACTTCTTACTAAGTCCAAAGGCTTGAGTTTCCCCTACCTGTGTTAGCTGTGTGACTTGGGGCAAGTTGCTTGACCTCTCTGTTCTACCTCCTCCTTCACTTTAAAATGGGGACAATAACAGTCCCATACCTCTTTGCACCATGCTGCCCACTAAAAATATAACGTGAGCCACATATATGTAATTAAAGTTTTTTCCAGTAGCCACATTAAAAAAAGAAAAAGAAACAGGTGAAATAAATTTGAATAGTGTATTTTATTTATCCCTATATATCTAAAATATTATCGTTTCTACAAGTAATTGATATAAAAATTATTAGGGATATTTTGCGGTTTTTTTCGTACTAAGTTTGAGCTCCCATGTGTATTTCCACATCTCCGGTACCTCCTAATTTAGACTAGCTGTATTTCAAGTGTTCAATAGCCACGTGGCCAGTGGCTATCGTTTGGACAGAACAGTCGTTAGGTCATTGTGATGAAATAGAAAGCACTTAGCCTGGACACACTCCTGTGATATTTAGCTCTTCTTATTCTTATTTGTATTATTCTGCTCAGTCCACACCCATGGACTTTTTCCAGACCTCAGAAACAAAAACAAAACCTTTACATTTGCTCAGCACTTAATAGTGTTCAAAGCACTTTGGCATCCACTATCTTGTTTAATCTTTGCTGTGGTCCTGTGGGCCAGAAACGAAGCTCCAAAGTATAAAATTATTGTCCAAAGTCACTCAGCTAGCAAAGGGAGGGGCAGGGGCTCAGGGGAGCAGGGGATTTTGCCCCAAACCCTTCCTCGCTGTATCACAGCCTGGGGTAGGATACCACTGCCCCCCCCCCGCCCAAGGCAGTCCTGGGAGACTGAGTATGCCCTTCAGCTGGATTTCACTTACACAGCCATGTTGGGGTGGCTGGTAGACAAGCACAAGCTTCCAGACCCTGCGCTCCATAGCTGGTTTTGCTCCATTTTCTTATCCCTGCTTGCTATCTGCACCTCTCCTAGAGCATTTCCTCCATCCCCATAGACGCCAGGCTCTGATCCGGGTCAGCTCCCCTCCTCCCTCACTGAGCTTGTAGCCACTTTAATAAGCATAACCTGCATCCTGTGCCAGTCCTACCATAAATCAGCCCTGAGTTCTAGCTGGAGGCTCACTCTGCTGCCAAAACCTTCATTAGCTGCGGGAATGGGCCAGGGAGAGAGCCTGGCCTTCACTTGGGCTGTGGTGACTCACCCCTTGGGAAAGGCTGAGGTATTTGTCCTTGGGTGTGGGGGTACAACGGCCTCTGTGGTTGGGAACACAGCCTTGCTTTGTTCACTGGCTCTGGCTTCCAAGGCAAGAGGTTGAAGGTATGCGGCCCAACCTCTCCTCCACCTCCCCAGTGACCAGACACAGGAGTCCCCATGACCTCCCTTGCCCTGCCCCTTCCTGTTCCCACAACAGAGCCCTGGCCTGCATTCCCCCATGGGGCTGGGAGATGCCTGTCTGAATTGTGTGATATTAAACTCAGCAAGATGGCATAACGCGCGCACATATCCAGGAAGCGCCATTTAAGTGTGTTCTTTCTAGAGTGTAAATGACTGATGGAGTAAAGCAGAGAAACATCATGGAACTAGCTGAGGAGCCGAGGACAGGGGAAAAGGCACAGAAAGAGGAGGCTGAGGGTGCCAGAGACAGACTGGATTTCACAGTGTTGTTGAGCACTGCCTCTACCCCAGGCCCCTCATCATCCCTGTGGGGTCCAGACCTCGATGACTCCGTGTTCTGGGAGGACTGGGCTGAGGCAGAAATGGGAGCGGTTAGACAGAAAGCCAGTCCTGGGTCACTGGGAAGGAATAGAGACGGAAGCAGTTCAGGGATCGAGGCCTGGGCGGGGTGGGGGCAGGTGGGGGTGCCGGGCTTGAGATGCCTGCCTTCCCCGTTCTCAGCGTGGGCCAGCGCCAGCTCGTGTGCCTGGCCCGAGCCCTGCTCCGCAAGAGCCGAATCCTGGTTTTAGACGAGGCCACGGCAGCCATCGACCTGGAGACTGACAACTTCATCCAGGCCATCATCCGCACCGAGTTTGAGAGCTGCACGGTGCTGACCATCGCCCACCGGCTCAACACCATCATGGACTACACCAGGTGGGGCACCAGAACCCAGCCAGGGGGAACCTGGTGGGGTCATCTAGGCCACTGGGAAGGCAGATTAAGGTGATCTGGACACAGGAGAGCTCGTGGGATTGTCTAGGGCCCGGGGAGGGGAAGGCCTTCCCAAGTTAAGGGAGTCATCTGCACTTGGGGGGCCCAGCGACGTTTTCTGAGACAGGGGACACTTTCAGGTTACCAGTGTGCAGGGAAGGGGCACACTGGGGCTCCCTAGGCATTGTGAATTGTGCCCAGGCCACCTCCCTCCAAACTTCTGTGAATGCTATGAGGTGGAGCTGGGTCCTTCGTGAACACGCTCGCTCCCGGAGCCCCGAGTTTAGAGCCAGCCCTTCGTACCTTGCTCCCGCAGTCTGAGCCGGGCGTACAGATGAGGAAGCCGCTAAGAGAAGTACGTGATGCTCCGGTCCCTGCCGTGGGGGGCTGGGCCCTGACAGCAGGTTGAGGAGCAGACACTCTGTGGTGAGAGAGCAGAGGGCTGAGCCCCAGCCCCCGCAGCTGCTGGCGGCCATGTGACCTTGGACAGTGGGCCAAACCTCTCTCTTGGGATTGTTGTAAGGAGTCCATGAAATGAAGTGTTTCAAGTGCAGGTGGGCCTGGGAAGTGTTTCCTCCCCAGCCCCTTTCTGTAACCCTCCCTGGCACCAGTGCGTCTAAGGATTAGGGAAGGGGCCTTGCCCTCGAGATCTTACGCCTTCCCTGGGGATGCAGCCACTCAGCCAAAAGGAAAACCTGGGACCTATTCCCTCATTGTGTCCAGTGTTAAGGTGCGGTGCTGGAGGACAGGGTGAGGGGCTGGGGGGTCAGAAGCCTCACGGAAGTGACCCGGCGCTGGCCTAGAAGACTGGCCCCCTTGGAGACATAGGAGCTCAGAGGGATGAGGGGGAGGAAGCTGCAGCCAATCTCTGTTGAAGGAGTGTGGGGGGAGCTCATCAACAGGCCTTCATTCACAACATAAACACCCACAGCAGGGGGACGTGGGGAGGACGCCACGCCACGGACAGACAGGGCAATGGGGCAGACCTTGGCCCTGTCTCAGAAGCGACCCCACACGGCCCCCAGGGGCTTGAGAACCAGGCTGAGAATGCCTGATGCCACCATCTGTCTGTTCCATCTCTCCCCCACTCCCGTCCAGCACCCCACTGAGAGAAGAGCGGTTGGATAGGAGGTGCTAGGCCCTGGGTCCAGATAAGGGACAGGATGGGCTGAGAGGATCTGTTCCCAGGCCTAACTGAAAATGGTATTCACAGCAGCCTTGAGGGTAGAAGGCTCAAACCAGCCTTGGAGGTTGAGAGTTCATCATTCATTCTAGTGGGACCAGTGGAAATGAATCAGATAATCATGTATTGAACATGTAATTAGAGCCTGGAGGGAGGAAGCAGGGGTCCATGTGTGTAGACTGGAGGAAGCCAATCCACACAGGGCAGCCAGGACACTATCTCCCCTAAGAAGAGAAAGTACCAGCCAGGCCCTAAAGGATGAGTAAGAGTTGGGGAGTGGGTGAGGAGATGGGGTACGTAAACACATTTTAGGCAAAGGATGCAACACATGCAAAGGCCCTGAGGTAGGAGGGCGTAAGAGGCTAGAGTGCACAGGGTGAAGGGGGCAGTAGAACCAAGATGAGGAGGAGAGAGGGACAGGCCCCACTATGTTGCACTTCGAGGACCGTGGTAAAGCAGTCCGTCCTTACCCTAAGAACAGCGAGAAACCACTGAAAGGAGAAGGGGCAGTCTCCCGGGCTCCAGTTCGGGCAGTGGCTAGGCAGAGATGTGCACAGACACACTCCTCCCCAGGACATGTTTCCAGGAGCCCTGTAGGTAAAGAAACAGAGTACGGCCACGTGCTCCCATCGAGGGGCATCTCCCCAGGGCTCAGCAGAGCCCTTTCCGTTCCTGCCTCCCCCTGGAAGCCAGGCTGCTGACCCCGTCCCAGGTGCACCCTGTGCTTCATCGGCAGGGGATTCGAATCCCAGGCCCAGGCCTGACTGTGTGTGTGTGTGTGTGTGTGTGTGTGTGTGTGTGTGTGTAGATCCACCCATCAGCAGCAACCAGACTTGCAGCGAAAGTCCCAGATTCCAGCGTCAGGCCTCAGCGTAGCCTGGTTTCCTGCCGTGTGCCTTTGTGGGTTGGCACAAAGCAGATGGAAGCGCACAGGGCCCAGCGCACAGGCCTGTGGCTCCCTGGGCACGGTCCTGCGACCCCGGCGAGGGAAGGGTTCATTAGGGAAGGTTCTCGGGGCCCCGACTAGCAGAGATAAATAGCAGCCTTGTGTTTGATCCCAGAAACCGCCTCATCTGCCAGGAGAGCAAAGGGAACGGCTAAAATAGGCAGCCTTGTAAGCACGCACGCACGTGTGGCTTAGCAGCTGGGTTGGGTGGGTCGCCTGAAGCAGGACGCTTGGTATGTCACCGCAGGACCAGAGTGGTCCCCGGAAGGGGAGGGGTGGACTCGAAGGCCAGGTCGAGGCTGATGGATGCCTGACCACTTCTTCTCTTCGGCTAGGGTCCTCGTCCTGGATAAAGGGACGGTAGCTGAATTTGATTCTCCGGCCAACCTCATTGCAGCCAGGGGCATCTTCTACGGGATGGCCAGAGACGCTGGACTCGCCTAGAATAGATTCCTGGGACTTCCTCCTGGCCCTTCCTGGTTTTCATCGGGAAAGAAAAAGATACCACGTACGTCTGCAGGATGGACTTGATGGCAGACACCAGGGGCGTTTGTTGGGCGTTATGCCCTGTCAAGTGCCTTCCAGAATAATTGTGCTAAATGCTTTAGATGAGGAAGCAGGCCTGAGAGGTGACTGACGTGCCTGAGGTCACAGCTGGTTTAAGGCAGAGCCCAGACTGGTGCCCGGGTCTCCTCTGATTCCCAACCTAGTGTTATTTCCACACTGTGCTGTTTTCAATCATCTCATGGAATGACCTCTCTATGATTTTTCATATTTTCTACTCTGAAGTATTTTTTTTTAAAGTAAAGCTTTTTCCTCCTGGAACAGCAGACTGCCGGGTCAGGCCGTCCTCAGGAACGGAGTCCTGTACTCTGGGGTGCTGGCCTGAATCCATTAAAAACGGGGCACTGACGAAATAAAGCTACATGGTCAACAATATGTATGCCCCGACATAGCCTTTCTCTGCCTGTTCACAAGGTTTGGGGGTTAGGACCTTTGGGGGAGGCAAGGGGAGAGGTGGAGGTAGGCTTTATACATATCCACATGGCTGGAATTATCTGAAAACTTCAGACTCGAGAGCTTTTGGCTAGAAATGTCGTCTTCGCAGCCAAAATTCACTGGGTAATTGCCAGGAGTTCCTGCTCTGCTGTGCAGATACTGTAAAAAGGAGAGAAATAAAGCCCCTGAAATCTGATCCGACGCCTCCTGGGAAGGCTGCCGTGAACACCTTCAAGTTTATGTCATCCCTCAGACCTCTAAGCCTGTTCCTCTAGGGGCTGAGACAGGCATGGTGCTTCATTTCCTTGCCCCTTTAGAATGTTCCAGACAGGTCCCCATAACCAGCGAGGCCTCTGAGCCATTCCTCTTCCTCCATCTGGCCAGAGCTGTAAGTGGGAGCAAAGAGCAGCCCGGGGGGCCGCACCCCCTCCCCCGCCAGTCCCGGGCTGGTAAGCACATCTTGAGGGGATAAATTAAATTTGGTCCCAAGCAAGCCAAAAGAGTGTTCATTTTCTACAGGTCAGAGTCCATCTGGCATAAGGCCTTCTATTTGGAATGGCTCTCTTCTTTGTTACCTTACGGAGTTTTTTGGCCTCTGACTCTCTCACTCCCTTGACCTTTCTGCTCTGTCTGATGGGACTGGTTGGAGGCGATGGTGTATCTTTCTTCCCTCAATGGTCTGCAGTAGGTGCGGAGACGGCTCCTTTGATCTGCTTCTGCTCTACGAATCGGTCGGCCTGTGTTGCGGGGCCATTTGTTAAAGGTTAATCACATTTTTTTTTGGCAGCCTGTTTTTGCCCAGGATGTTTATGAGTGTATGCAAGAAGACTTCCACCCTTGTGATAAAGCGAGTAGGAAGGCACAAATGCCCAAATTATTCTGCCTCTCCTTGGTGCTAAGAAAAGGTCTCTACTGTGCTCCCTGATTTATTAGGCCATTTTGGCATGACGTCTGCTTTGTGAGGCTCCGGCCGCCCTAAACTAACAGGAACGCAGATTCACTCAGCAGCGTGCTCGGCTAAAGATCTGACGGTGTAAGGCTGTATTTCCTCTCCTGCCTTGGGAGTTTGCTCCTGAGCTCACTGAGGCCCGGACAGGTGCTGACAGCCCAAAGGAGAGGCTCAGTTGTGTAAAGTAAATAGGATAATCAAAAGCTGCCGTTAAGAGAGGATGACCTCCATCTAGCTGGCTCAGCGACTCCAAGGAGATGAAGCTCACTGCTGTGAACCGGGAGGTAAGGCACTGCACAAAGTATCTGTCTCCAGGTGCCACTGACAGGCATGGACAGCAGCTGCAGGAGAGAGGCGGCTCAGGTCAGGGGGACACTCCCTGCTATTTTTCCTCCGGAGCATCGTGTCCCTGGGACTGTCCAGGAACTTGAACCCCCTGGGGTTAGAAGTGCCATGCTGCTTAGGAGGCCAAAACGAAAGAAGATGGGCTCAGTCCGTTAATATTTGATTTTAATAATACTTGTTATGTCTGAACAGTCGGCAATGCACAAAGAAAAAAAGTCTTCAGTGAATGTTTACACACAGTGTGAACACATGCTTTGAATATGCAGTGGAGGAGGGGTGAATTCACAGTTAACAAAGCTAAAAAAAAAAAGTCCTTGTTACAAATTACACAAAGCATATAAAAATATTTCTCTGAATGCATAGATTAAGACTTTAAACTCACCTACCATCAACTGTGCAGGCTCATCCCACCGCCAGACGCAGGACTCAGTTGACTACAGAAGACTTGAGAAAGGAGAAGAGAAGCCCACGGAGGACTCAGCCCTCCCCTGAGATGCCCAACCCCTCCCTCGCCCGCATCTCTGTCTCCAACCTCCGTCTCTAACTTCCGTCTCTAAGCCGGGGGGGGGGGGGAATGCCCTGGAGCGACTCCTCCATAGGCCACCTCCGGGCTGGGGACCTCCACTGCCTCTGAGTCTCTATTGATCTAGATGGCTAGAAGAGTTTTTACCCCAGTGATTTAGACAAAAATTAATACTGGACTTATTTCCTCCGGGATACAACTAGCCTTCGTGTTATCAGTAAATTGTAACTTTTCCCAAAGGGAAGGAAAAAAGGTTAGTAGGTCTAGGTAAACTAGCTTCTGATTGGTTGAAACACAAGGGAGGTTTCCTTTCAAGCACTTCAGAGAAGGGATAATAAGTAACCTTTACTCAGTGATGCAAACACTGTACAAGGGTGAGTAAGTCACCATCTGTAACTGGTGGGATACGGTTAAGTCACCGGACGGAGTGACTCCACGAAGCTGGCCTTGAAAACACCTCAACCTCAGCTCAGCACCGCGCAGCAGCAGAAGGCCATGGGCTCAGCACAACATTCTCCTCCACTGACAACGTCTGCGTGTTCTCGCTCAGTCATCGCAGTGTTCCAGTAAAATTAACACAGTTAGGAAGTTCAGTTTCTTTGGAAACTATAGGCACTATGGGGAAAAAGCTTCTTAAGACAGCAGGGACGCTCTTCAACAGCCAGCTTCGAACCCCTGCCCTCCTGTTTGTCTAAGTGTGCTCGTTCTTATTTCTAAAGTTACGCTGTTTGTCTCAACAAGACAGTGGCTCTTTGAACATTAATGACACGGAAGGAAAGGAAAAGAATTCTTGAATGCGCTCTTTAAAAACATCCGTATGCCATGCTCAAGAGTTTAATCAGGTATCTTCCAGAACAAAGCCTGGGAAACTCACAACTGGCTTTGTTAAGTGGACTGGTGGTGGTAGTCGGGGAGCCCTAAGATCAAACAATTTGTTTATACAAAAAGCAACAGATTTCAGAGTTGTGTAAAAATCCTAATAATTTCAAAATAACCTTTATCTTTGATACAAAAATAAAGATGCTAACTCCTTTAGCTCAGTTTCCCACAATAACCTTTAAAATAGCAACAGATTCGGTTTCAAAAATTGCTTTTCATTTCTAGTGGGAAATAAAAGTGGAGAACACAGGCCGGCAATGTTTGTGCTCTTCTCAGACGGTGCAATTAAACATGGAGAGGACAGGAATCGCTTCGGAGATTTAAAAGGGTGGGGAAAAAAAAAAAAAAGCGTTGCTCTTTTGGAAGGCACCAGAGAGCCCTCTAGTGGCCACAGAGTTAATGCAGCGATGACTGTCCAGGCAATGGCGGACTAGAGACAGAGAAGCAGGCTTGGGTGCTCACAAAGGAGAAAGGGGGGAGGAGGGGCAGCTCTTTTGGTTAACAGCATACTTACAACTAGGTAACTGTATTCTTAAATACTTTGAACCTGAGTGACATTTATAAATATGGTACGTGAAACCTCACAGCCACTATTCACACTAAAACTCTTTTGCCCAGTACCTGTGCTTTCCCCAGTTTCCTCGGTCACCAGCTCCTGCTTCAGGAGAGGCGGGGGGGCGGGAGCGGGCGACACCAAGAGAGCATGTCCGCCCTGCAGGTGCACGGCCCGCAGGAGTGGCTGCACACGGGCTCCGCGCTCTCCACGTCTGCTTGGACAGCTCACTGACACGGGGCGCACGACACAGTGAGTTCAGAACGGCCGGCTTCTGCCTCTCCAGACCACTTCTCAGCTGTTCACAGCTTCAAGCAATAGGTTTATTGTGCACCAAGAGGCTTGGAAGAGTGGCACCGCTGCTGGGGAAGGGGGGGTCAGGGGCTTCCTACCTTGGCAGAACGATGTTAGTGTACACTACACAGTGGCGCCCAAGGCATTCCGATCCACGGCTTGTCCTTGGCCCAGAGGGGATGTGCACTGTCACAATACTCAGCAATAAAAGTCCCTGCTGCATTAGTAAGTCAGTTTGGAAGCTCTCCTGTTGTAGCAAGGTCTTTCAGTCAGTGTGGATGCAGCATTTCTGAACAGAAAATTGTTCTCACTTATCATTAGAACCAGTTCCAGCTCCTGGAAGTCTTGGAGTCGAGCAACGTCTTTGTCCTAAAACAAAATAGGGTGAACACATTGAGAGGAGTCACTTGTCTCTGTATGTTTGGTGTGTTGTGTCAATACCAGTATCTCAGCTCATTTTAAAGCGAGGAAGAAAAAGAAGGAGGAGGAGGAGGAAGCGGGGGAGAGTGGGAGAAGGGGGGGAGGAGAAGAAGAGGAGGAAGAAGAAGAAGAGGAAGAGGGGAGGAGGAGGAGAAGAGGAAGAAGAAGAAGAGGAGGAGGAGGAGGATTGGGAAGAGGAGGAAGAAAATCCCGGTGGCAGGCTGTCAGAGTGACAGTGCAGGACAGTCCCCCGGGGCGTGAGCTGGGTTGGCACAGAGGCGGAAGGAAGCCCTTAACAGCTGCTGCTCCAGGATGAGCACCCCCTGAAGCAAGAGGCCATTCAGATCCATTTTCCCCAGGTGCCCTGAGAAGCCATGGATTCTGGGAGGACCACACACGTATCCATATAGAATTGCCCTATCGTTTAACCTGGCTCTTAACACAGGCCATATCTGATAGTGCACTGAAGTGATCCTTACATATCACTACACAAACAACCAAAAATAGGTACATGTGAATGGTAATTCAGAACATTCTCGCTGGTATCCTACAACTTTCAAAAATGTCATGTCCCTGTAGACGCAGTAGAGGGAAGAAAGCTCAATGACAATGTCTGGAAAACCACCCTTTGCTCCTTTTCTAGTCTCTTTTCGGTTCCCTACTATGATTCATACAGCCAAGGAGGAAGCTGGGTATTTTCCAAAAGCAAAAAGCCACCAACCACTCATGCTTAACCGACCTTTCTTACCTTTCTTACCAGAGTATTGGGTAACTTTCTGATCTTCTCCACTTGATCTGGATTCACACCCAGCTCACAGCAACTCACTCTGAGCAATTCTTGATAGGTGAGCTCCTGTCGGTCCAGTTCAATTTCAATGAAATCATTTTCTCGAAGAGATGGGTTCTGAATCCTCACCTTGAGTACCAGCTCTAGAAATAAAGAGGGAGAAACGTTAATGGATGGGGCCTGCACCGCCAGCCGATGTAATTTAAGATCTTTTCCAGAAGATGGGTCTACATAATCATGCCCTGTGCCGAAGGCCTGCACGACAACCCCCCCCCCCCGCCACTGCTGCCCCCGAGAAAACCCAGCCCTGTCAGCAGGGTTAGCTCGGCGCCACTTCTGGCTCTGCTGACGCTTTCCTGCACTGTCTTCCCTACATCGAAGACTGGGGTTCACAAAGTAAAAGGGAGGTGTGTCAGGGGGAAACAACCATCCAGTGTGCAGAAGGACGATTTACTCCTGCTGCTGGAGCTGAGGAGGTAAAGGTGTATGAGCTTTGGGTATCAAACCACATATGAGCAGGGCAGGGGAAGAGAGATGAAAGGAAGGCACAGGCAAGGTATGGGATAGGAGTGACTCCAAAAGGACTTCATAACTGTGAATCTATGAATCTAAAGGTATCTGTGAATGATGAAATTCCTTGTAATAAACACAGTAAGACAGCAGAAAGATAAGCTACTAATAAAAAAAGACAGTCTAACTGTGATCTGAATGCAGTATACCTCAGCATGGGAGGAATCTGGGCTTTGGGAGTAAATAAGCACTATTATTCAAGGGTCTGGGATCTAAGCTGTCTGCCCCTAAATTCTGAGCCTGGCTGCCAAGATGGCCCACGCCAAGCACCTACGTGGGTTTGGGGGTTCTTGCTTTGCTCCTTACATATGAATCCCTCATGGCACCCCTAGGCCAAGGTTATCAGCACCTAAATATATTTCTTTCCTGGCTCTGTCCTCCATGCAGACCTAGAAGACATGACACAGCTGGAGTCTTAAGTGTACGCAGTGTCCACAGCCCTGTGTCTGACCACCACTCTCTGCCAGAAAGAACCAGAACTTGGAGAAACGGCTGCCTCCGGGGCTGGGGCCGGGAACATTACAGTGGGAGCCTGGACCTTCCTGCAGCACCAGAAAGTAAGGACACACTCCAAGAATGATGGGACATGTCCAAGTGACACGAGAACTGGCTTGAAGGGGCTCCTTCTGGACTGGTGTAATTTGAACATCAAGATGATGACAGTAATGAATTATAACCTGAGGTAAAGAATCTACGAATTACTACTAATATAAAGTATGGAGGAGAAGGGAAGATCCTTCTTTACAGCAGAATAGCAACTAGTATGTAGAGAAAGATGGGGGATCACATTCTACACAATACCTGGCCTGGACTCTTCAAAAGTATTGAGGTCCAAAATGATAGAGAAAGGCTGAGGAACCTTCCGGGTGAAAGGAAAACGGAACAATAGGATAACCAAACGCAACGGGTGACCCCGGGCGGAGGGGGCAGGGGGGCAGGGGGGCAGGGGGCAGGGGGGAAGGAGCGCACAGAGCTGCAGAGGGCACCATGGAGATAATTGACAACATCTAAATGTGGCCTGGAATAGAGAATGGTATTATAGCAAGGTTCCATTTCCTAAACGTGATCACTGGACTGTGGTTATGTAAGAGACCATCCTTGTTCTTGGAAAATACACACTTAACTATTTCAAAAGGGCAGAAGGTAAACAATTTGTGAATCTGAGTAAAGACAGCTCCTTATACTAGTCTGGCAAAATTTCCGTAAGTCTGTGATTAGAGTCTCAATACACACATAAAGCCCACACGCCCACCCTACTCCTCTCCGCCCCCCCATTGCACCCCTCCATCCCCCCACAACCAGGAAGTGCATCACTTGACCCCTGGACACAGGCTGCCCTGCAGTGGCAGCTGCTTCCCACCGCAGGCTTACCTTGCATATTAAATGGAAATGCCCCCGTGAAGAAGAACGGCTGGAATGCTGGCGTCGGTCCTGCATATGTCCCATTTTGAGGCTCCAGAGACACTGGTGGCTTGGCCGGGACAGAAGAGAGCAGTGAGCGGCTCTGACTCACTGGCGGCTGACAGACAGGACCCGGTTTTGTGCTTTCTGGTGTTCGGAGGATGGCAGAGGGGGCAGACACGTCCCGGTTCTGAACCAGTGCCAAAGAGGTGTGGTCCCGTGGAAAGACCCCGGCCAGCGGAGGCTCCCCCGTGGGGAGCAAGGGAGGAGAGCCATCCACAGGGGGCGATGCCGGAGGTGTGGAAGGGCCCCCATTCCGTAGCTGGCCTGGATCCTCTGCCGCAGGGGTGTAGATGAAAGGGAAGGCTGGGTTGGCCAAATAGTTGGGAATAAAGGGCAGTTCTGACTCCTTCTTCAGCTGGGGGAGGCTGTCGGCACCATCATCTTCTTCCACTTACAAAGAAGAAAACGAGTAACACTTACACAGCCCTTTAAAAATCACCAGGAAGAGAGTGTCTTGTGAAAGCCAGTGTCCTTTGGTAAGTGACATATTTTGTTCAGTGTTTACTGCCTCTTCCAATCAGAAGAGCAAAGAGCGTTCCATTAGGTTTATGATCACCATTTTTATCACCTTAAATTTTACAGATTAAAAAAATAAAACCTGGGGGCGCCTAGGTGGCTCAGGTGGTTAAGCGTCTGCCTTCAGCTCAGGTCATGATCCCAGGGTCCTGGGATCGAGCCCCATGTCTGGCTCCCGGCTCAGCGGGGAGCCTGCTTCTCCCTCTCCCTCTGCCTCTCTCCTACTCATGCTCTCTCTCTCTGTATCTCTTTGTCTCAAATGAATAAATAAAATCTTAAAAAAAATAATAAAAATAAATAAATAATAAATTTTAAAAAATGAAACCTGATAATGCCGACTTGTCTGGAAACCACGTGGAATTACTATCTTGGCACAGTAATATTACCTTTGCTTTTAAAAACAGATCTGTGGTTTGACTGGCATCAAGAATGTGGCCAATAACACCACAAGTCTCAAATTAGTTTGACAAAATCAAAGGTTGCCCCCAAACACAGACTCACCTCCCATGATCTTCCTGATTTCTCTCCTTGATGTCAATTGCACTGGCATTTCTCCTTTTGTCGTAAGAATCTCTTTGTCAGCTCCTGATTGTAATAAGTAAGAGACCACCTGACCATGATTGCGCTTACATGCCCAGTGTAAACAGGTCCTGTCCCAAGAAAAGGAAAAAAGAGTGAGTTAAAAGAGGAGAGGTGGTTTGGGATTTCAAATTCCACGTGCTAATCAAGAAATATATGCAAGCCCATTAAGAGTTCAGCTAGATTGGGCACCTGGGTGGCTCAGTCGTTAAGCATCTGCCTTCGGCTCGGGTCATGATCCTGGGGTCCTGGGATCGAGCCCCGTATTGGGCTCCCTGCTCAGTGAGAAGCTTGCTTCTCCCTCTCCCACTCCCCCTGCTTGTGTTCCCTCTCTCTGTGTGTCTCTGTCAAATAAATAAATAAAATCTTAAAAAAAAAAAAAAAAGAGTTCAACCTAGAACCAGGAAGCCAGGCTGGCAACCTCAACTTTCCTTTTCAGAAAGCAGGCGATTAAAATGTTTAGTATGCTTGAAATTTATTTCTCAATTTCATTCTGGGCCCTTGGGAAAAACCAGTTTATTCTAGGGGCTTTCATTTCAATGTCTTCCACGAAGCTGGCTGGCTGGCTAACTCTAATGGTACTGCTGAGTGGTCTTCCATCAGTAATGCTCATTAGATTGTCCCAGTCTCTTTAAAATGTTTTTATAGTGTCACATTCCTTTTTAGGGACAATGGCAACTTGCTTCATATGCACTAAATGACACATGAAGATGAAATATTATCAGGCTAATAATCATCTACAGCTCACTCTGCTGCTAAAATTATTATTGCTATAGATATTCCCAGCTAAATCTCAGCTGCTCCCTCTTTTCCTTTTCCTTTTCTTTCCTTCACACACACACACGCACACACACACACACAAACACAAGGTTTTGAATTTCCATTTTTTAAAAAGTTGGCTTCTCTAGTTCTCTCCATAAGGCTCATCTGCTTAAACGTACGGCGCTGCACAGACTTTAATCCCTAAGGCACTTTAAAAATGTACACCAACGACCAAAATTTTCAAGAACAAACTCTTCTAACATACTAGACTCATTTAAGTAAAACTAATTATTTACCATTGTACACAAAGGAAAGGATTATGCATACTCTGAAGGGCTATTATTTTAACACTGCATAGAAATATAATGAGCATGCTGGTTAAAAACTCCATCTTAACAGAAATGAAAGGATTCAGAATTACTAAATTCATCCCCAGTTGCCAAAGCTGAATATTAAAGAAGGAAAATATTTTTTCCTCTCCGTTCTGAAATGTCCTCAATCACCAATTCTCTAATTGAACAGAGGTAAATATCTTCAGAGCTTATAGCCAAATACAATACGGTAAGGAACAGAACAATATGTTCAGTAGTGAGGAAGTGTACCTATCCAGAAAGTTCCTTTGGTTCAAGGGAGACATCAATTTGCCCTGGCCTCCTAAATATTTCTGACTTACCGAAAGCGAGCTTGGCTGGCTGGCTGGGAGCCACTCCACTGATATTTCAGAGTGATATCCTGTACTATTATTCATTAGAATTAGATGATTATCTGGGTACTTTTAAGATATTCTCTATGAAGAAAAGATTGTCAAATTGGGAGAAATAAGAGAAGAGGCTCAATCTTGGCTCCTGAAATATAAGCTCATGAAGATAAGGAAGTGTCTGGGGCGCCCGGGTGGCTCAGTTGGTTAAGCGACTGCCTTCGGCTCAGGTCATGATCCTGGAGTCCCGGGATCGAGTCCCGCATCGGGCTCCCTGCTCGGCAGGGAGTCTGCTTCGTCCTCTGACCCTATCCCCTCTCATGTGTTCTCTCTCTCTCATTCTCTCTCTCTCAAATAAATAAATAAAATCTTAAAAAAAAAAAAGATAAGGAAGTGTCTGCTTGGACATACAGGTACTTAATCACCGAACAAATGAACCAAGAACAAGGTGGACATTGCTCGGAGTGGAAGGATCCAATACATCCTTGACTGTGGGCAAACTGCAGCTCAGAGTGTGTGTGTGTGTGTGTGTGTGTGTGTGTGTGTGTGTAGCACAGGCTTGAAAAGAATAATTATAATGATAAGCGAGCATTCAAAAATGAATGGAGCATGATGAGAAAAATATGTTCCCTTTTGCAAATAAAGTACTCACTTGCTGGTAGTAAATCACTTGTTCATGACAAGCTTGAGACTGAAGAAGCTAATTTACTGCCAGTGGGTCTGAGATACTCTGGGAAAACCAACTAGCTAAAGCATCACCATATAAAGTGGGGTTAAGTCAACATGGCATGATCCCCACAACCCCGTGCCGTGAGTGATAATCATTTACAGCCCAGACCTGTGTGGCTCTGGACAGCCATAACTCAGCCAGGGAGTATTTTCAACTTCTTCCAAGCCATTATACTTGTTCCTTAAAGCCAAGAGGTATGCACACACTTGAATTACAATTGATGTGGGAACTCTATCTCTGAACTTCAACTCTTTAGGCTTTAAATTTGCAGTCAGAATATCTGGTTAGTCCGGGGAAGTATTTCAGACCAGAAGCACTGGCCATCATTCAACAGTGCTGAAACTGTGGTTCTTGAGCAACTACAAATTGAAAGCAGTAATCTTTCTGCTTTTCTATGCTAGCGACTATGTTTTTTGAGGGTAACATTTATATCCATTACCCAGCACACTGCTTAATAAGAAGAAAACAATAGTTAACACAGATACAATGCTTTTTACATGGGGGGACACTGTTCTAAAGGCTTCACATATATTAACTCATTTGATCTCTGAACAACCCATGAGTTAAGTGCTGTTATCAACATTCCCCCCATTTTCCAGAAGAGGAAATAGAGGCAGTCAGCAAATAAATGAGCCAAACAGTACCCTAGGTGGTAGTGAAGCGCTACAGGGATGATAAAACAAGGGAAGGGACTAGGGAGTGCCAGAGGCAGGGGAGGAGCAAGGTGCCATTTTAAATCGAGGGCCAAGGGGAGGCTCACCGAGGTGGCATCTACGCTAATACCTGAAGGAGGTGAGGGAGCAAAAGCACAAATTACTTAATCTTGCTGGGCCTCAGTTTCCTCATCTGTAAAATGGAGAGAGAAACATCAATGTTCTGGAGTAGACTTAGAGGGAAGAAAAAACACAAAGGCCTTGCATCAGGGCCATGCCTGGTGTTTCAGGAAAAGCCAGCAGGCCAGGGGAGCAGAATGAGGGGAGCAAGGGGGCAAATCCAGAGATGAGGCGTAGAGGTAAGGAGAGAGGACAGTGCAGACAGGAAGTAGAAACTCTACGACCACAGGCTTTTACTCAGAGTGGGATGGTGGCCATTAGTGTTCTGAGCAGAGTGAAACGATCCGACTTACGACTTACGTTTTACGTCAGGATCCCTTTGGCTGCTGCGCCGAGAAAAGACTGCAGGGTATTAAGGGTGGAACCAAGGAGATGAGTTGGGGGGCTGCAGCAAGAATCCGGGCAACAGGATGATGGTGGCTGGGTACCAGAGGTGTAGAGGTAAAGCTAGTGAGAAGTGGTCTGATTCTGACCACAGCTGTAGGTAAAGCCAGCAGAATTAGCCGACTGGCTGGATGTGGAATATGAGGGAAAGACAGGAGGCAAGGAGGGCACCAAGAGTTCTGGCCTGAGCACCTCAGACGCCAAGCTGAGTAGGACTCAGAGGAGCAGGCCTGGGGGATGAGGGGAGATCAGGAATGCAACCTTGAACCTCCAACATGAGGTGCCTAATAGACAGCCTCCCTGACTGATGAGCACCCTCTTCAGGTTGCTTCAGATTCAACTACTATAGACCGAGCCTACTTTGGGGCAGGCATCGTAGTTAGGAAAGTAGGGTCTGGAGTCAGATGCTGGCTTCCTTTCTAGTAAATTCTATGGCCTTGGGGGAAATTACTTAATCTTGCTGGGCCTCAGTTTCCTCATCTGTAAAACGGAGAGAGGAACATCGATGTTCTGGAGTAGTTGTGAATGAGATAATGAGGCAAAGCTCTTAGAGCCTTGTTTATGTCACAAACTCGGTAAATGTTAGCGATTCATACTATACTTCATATCCTTCAGTGGTCACAACACTCTTTTCAAACAACTGGAAAATGAAGTGACTCAGGCAAGGTGGTATTAGCTAAAGCAGGAAGGGAGAACCTGCGGGAAAGACCAGGCTCCTTCTTCAACACAACACTGCCTCCCACTGCCAAAATAGTGAGTCACAGTTTGTGAACCACAGAGCAACGCTCAGAGCAAGTACACACAGAACAGGAAGCTTGTTTGCAAACACTTTTAAAGGAAAAACAAAACAGAAAGGCAGTAGCTACTGTTTCCTGGCCTTCTGGACAGCTATCCAGGCTGTTTTCTTTAGGAGGTAGATTAACTTCGTGAGGGAGTCAGAAAACCATTGGGGTTGTGGTCCCAGCTATCATATTAATAGCTGTGTGACCTAGGGTTAGTCTCTGTGGTTGGACCCATCCATCTCCAATGTCCCTCTCAGTTCCAAAATGTATGATTCCATTTTAAAAAATAAAATCTTTCCAAGCTCACTTTAAGTCTAAGCTAGCAAAACAGGCGGGTTAAGCATTCCTTGGATCAAATAAAAATTTAAGCGTGAAGAGGACAGAATAACACCACATTCGGGAACTTGACACTAAAGATTTGACCAGCAAATGTTAAAATGAGACTCCCTATTTAATTGGGAAGGGCTCAGTCTGCAGGCAGGCATCTAGAGTCTTGATTCAAATTCTGTATTTAAAATTGTGATAAAAAAATAAAGCAAAAACACGCATGGGATAAACGAGTAAGTCTTCCCTCAACAGGCAGCCGTAGGCAGCAGCAAATCACTGGGGCAGTGAGACAACAGAGAGAATAGTGATGCAAGTGATTTTTTTTTCCCCCGGTCTTGGGAAATTGCTAATTTATAAGATTCGTATTTGCTCGGTTGCTTATGCTTTTTGCTCTGCACAGGTGTGTTCTCCAGAAGCTCCTAGGGCAAAATAATTCAACACTCGAACTGGGGTGAGCTCCATACGAGCTTGCGTGATCAATTCGTAGCCGCCAGGGTTCCGGCCCCAGCGAGCCAGGGTGGGGGGTGCGGGGCTCGGCGGGGCGGGAGGGGGGCCAGGGCTCGGGTGGGCGCTGCCCCGGGAGGACCACGTGGGCGGGGATCCGGGCAGGCCGCGCTCCCGACTGCACGGCGCAGGGTGGGGGGGGCGGACTGGCCTGGCGAGCGCCCGGCCTCCGAGGCCCCGGCGCCGGGCCACGCCTCGGCGGGCGTCCGCGGGCAGCGCCGGGCCTCGGTCGCGGGCGCTCGCCCCGCGCCCCGGGCCCCGGCCGGCTGCTCTGACCTAGGCCTCCCCCGCTCCCCACTTACCAGCCGTTGACCTCATTTTGGGAGTTCACATCCACCCCGCTCTCCACCAGTTTCTGCACCTCCCGAATGTCCCCCAAGGCCGCGGCCTCCCGCAGCCTCTCCTGCTGCTCCTTCTGCTCTAGGAGAGCGCTCATCTTCCCCTCGGGCCCAGGCCCCCGCCCGCCCGCCCTGCCCCGGGCCCGTCAGCGCCGCCGCCGCCGCGGCCCGCTCCCCGCCATGGGGAAAGCGCGGGGCTCGCCCGCCCTGCTCGCGCCAGGCCCGGGGCTGCTGCTCCCGCCCGCCGCCGCCCGCCGCTCCCCGGCTGCGCCCGGCCGCAGGCCCCAGCCCCCGCCCCGGCCGCGCCTCCCGCGGGCCGACTCCGGGGGACCCTATTCGGAGTGACAACCCTGACCCAGATATTTTCCGTTCCTACCCTCGGCCCAGGCGCCCGGCTGGCTGTTTATGTAACTGCCGCACGACGTGATCCGCCGTGATTCATGGACTATTTTTAGACCTCCCCGCCCGGCAGCTTCAGGGGAGGAGGACAGACACATGGAAAGAGAAGAAAGCATCGCTGAGAGCCAGAAAAGCCTTATCCTCTGGCGCAGGCTGTTTACCAGGCATCAAAAATAATTGGTGTTTCTTCACCACCCCCCCCCCCAAGTCTGTTTCGCTCTTTTTCCTTATCTGAGCCAACGCTTGCCCAGCAGGGTGGGGGGAACGGGCTGAAAACGATCCTACTATTATATGCCCATAATTGCAGAGGCAGATTGCACTGTTGTTTCTTCTCTTGACAGTGCTTGGGACCATCCGGTTCGCATATTTATTTCAATCGCTGTTGTTTTACATCTCATTTTAGACAGAGATTTCTTCTAACTTGGCTTTCAAGGAAAATATTTATATTGTGCCTGGAGTCTCTAAACTGTAATTTATTACTGCTTATAAATCATGATTAATTACTCTTCATGAAGGCCATGCGAGGATAAAAGAGCAAAGAAGAACACCACAGAGGCTGTGGCGTTATCCTGGCCCTAATGCCAGGATCTCTGGGGAGAGCTATGGTGTGTATGTGCACAGCATTTTGCCTGACTCCTGCCTGGTCAATCTAACCAGGCTCAGAGCCTGGGTTGGTACTGGTTTGCTACCCAGTGGGAGAAAAACAGAATACTTTTTGCTGAGCCCAGGTGTCTCCGAGAGATCTTCCAGAGTGGCACAGGATGGAACCTTGCAGATGGGGTCAGGAGGATTAAGGAAATAACCCTGGGGTGGAAAGGAGGAAGGCCTGAACAAAGAGAGGAGATGAAATACGAAGGGACAAATGTAGGCATGGGGTTTTCATTTCCCTCTCAGGGCTTGCCCAGAGTCTGCACAGCAAGCATTTTTCTTGCTACTGTTTAAGAAAACCCATGTCTGTTTGTTTATTATGACACAGTAATTCACACAGTACTCAGTGCACACCAGGTGGTGCTGAGTATAAACTGCGCACTTCAATTGACCCCAAGGCAAATTGGAACTCAGCTTGAGCTTACATTTTTATGTGTCCCCGATTTAAATTTTAATTCCCAGATCCAGCATGATACTCCATCCGAAGCTGACATGGGTTCTTTAACATAATTTGAGTGACATGGGAGTAGGTAGTGGCCTCTTTTAAAAAAAGGCAGTTTTAGGGGCGCGTGGGTGGCCCAGTTGGTTAAGCATCTGCCTTCTGCTCAGGTCATGATCCCAGTGTCCTGGGATCAGCCCCGTATCAGGCTCCCTGCTCAGCAGGGAGTCTGCTTCTCCTTTTCCCTCTGCCACTCTTCCTGCTCATTCTCTCTCTCACTCTCTCCCTCAAATAAGTAAATAAAATTTTTTTAAAAAAATAAAAATAAATAAAAAAGCATTTTTAAAAAATTGGTAGTGTCTGTGAATCCTTCCTTAAAAGGATTATAGCATGTGCCCTGCAATAACTCTTAAATCAGTGGGTATTATTATCTTCTTAAACTCAACCTCTGCTCATCTTTGACTCCAATCTTCTCCTTGTTATCCTCACATTAAAAAGAAAGAAAGAAAGAAAGAAAAGAAAAGAAAAGAAAAAAGAAAAAAAACTTTCTCCACAAACAAAACCTCTAACCCTGACCATAACTGAATGCGACCTGAACGGCTATTCTTTTACCTCTATTTGTTTATACTTTGTTTTGTCTCTAACTCACTGGGTGTATTAACGTGCATTGTTTGCCAGGCACTATTCTAGTCACTGAAGGTGTTGCTGCAAAAGAACACAGTCTGGCAGGGGAGAGAAGACAAACAATAGAATGTGCTAAGTATTACAATAGAAGCAGTAGGGCACATGGCACAGTTTGTGAGCATGAAGATTAAAAGCAGACTGCATGGATTTGCATCCCAGCTTTTGCCACTCATATAATCTTAAATGAGTTACTTAACCTTTCTGTGCCTCAAATTCTCAAATTCCGCCTCTGCAAAATGGAGGTTAATAATAATAATAGCACCTACTTTGCAGGATTGTTCTACCGATTGGATGAATGTGTGAAGTCTGGACATTGGAAAGGCTCAGGAGATCCTAGGTATGTGGTGGCAAAGTCGAGTCAATAAAGAGCCCCTGAGGGCGCCTGGGTGGCTCAGTTGGTTAAGCGACTGATTTCAGCTCAGGTCATGATCCCGGAGTCCAAGGATCAAGTCCCGCATCGGGCTCCCTGTTCACCAGGCAGTCTGCTTCTCCCTCTGACCCTCCCCCTCTCTCATGCTCGCTCTTCCTCTCGCTCTCAAATAAATAAATAAAATCTTAAAAAAAAAAGGAAGAGCCCCTGATAGAATGGGAAGGCAGTGGTGGTCAGGAAGGGAAAACACCCAGGTTTCTGGCTGGGGAGATAATGGTGCCATTTACTGGGATTTGAGTTGAAGAAGGAAGAAAAGATTTCAGGTATGGTGATGAATTGACTTTTGAATCTGCTGAGTTGAGCCTTCTGAAGATCTTTAATTACTGTTTCTACCAACATTTATTCATTGCCAGGCACTACCCTAAGTGCTATACCTGGATTATCTCATTTAATTCTCACGACAACCCCATAAGGTAGAACCATCATTACTATCTGAGGCACAGAGAGGTAAGTAACTTGCCCAACACCATACAGCTTAATTAGTGATAGAGCAGGGCTTTGAACTCAAGCAGTTTTACTCCAGAGCCCGTGCTTTCTTTTCTGATTTTCATGTAAGTAGAGATGCCCATAAAGAGTTGTGTCTATGGGTGTGGCATTTAGAAAGGAGTTCTGGGCTGGTGATTGGGATTTGGTAGTCGTCAGTAAAAGGTGCTAGCTGATGTCATGGGAATAGCAGGGATAGCCCCGACAGAGTGTGTTGAGTGCTGAGAGAAGACGGCCAAATATAGAACCCTAAAGTACACCCAACGTTTTAATGATGGACAGAAGAGAAATCCACAAATGAGATTGAAGAGAAGCAGCTGGAATAGTAGGAGGAAAAGCAAAGGAATGGGAAAATTTGGAGAAAAAAGAATGACCCCCAGGGTCAAATGCTGCAGAAAGGGCAAGAAAGGACTGAAAAGTGTGGAATGGATTTAGCCACAGGTGGTGGTGCTGGTGACCTTGGAGAAGGAAGTTGCAGTGGACCCATAGGGATGGCAGCCAGGCTGTCATGGGGTTAGGAGTGACTAGAAACTACCTCCTACATATTATATACTGTGTGGGAATCTGGGAATACAGGGATGAATAAGAAATGGCATATGACCGAAAAGAACTTTCATTTTATTGATTGATTGATTGATTTTTAAAGATTTTATTTATTGAGAGAGAGCACACATGAGAGAGAGAGTGCAAGAGAGAGAACAAGAGCGGTGGTGGGGCGGGGAGGGTGCAGAGGGAAAGGGAGAAGCAGACTCTCCGCTGAGCAAGGAGCCGGACACAGGGCTTGATCCCAGGACCCAGGGATCATGACCTGAGCCGAAGGCAGATGCTCAATCAACTGAGCCACCCAGGCGCCCCAAGAACTTTCATTTTAAAGGGAAAGATTCATATTTGCAATATTGTGTGACCACTCCCAAAATATGCAAGTTTGTTTAAGGTAAAATCGTGGCACAGAAAGAGGGTGATCAGTTGTGTGTGGCAGGTGGACGGTAAGAGTCCGGGTTGGCTTCATAGAGCTGGTGATGCTTGGGCTGTGAGCTGAGAAAGATGGGGGTGGTAGTTGCTGGTTGTTGCTGAAGAGCATCCCATGCCTGGAGTAGCGGAACATAGTGTAATGTGGTGGGAAACGGGCTTAGAGGGTGTGGGGGACCAGTAGCAGATGAAGTTAGGCAGGTCAGATCACGGGTGACCTTGTGGTTTTTGAATTTTAGGGTGGAGGTGATGGGGAGCCATTGAGGGTTTCAAACAGGAAAGAGACATGACCAGATTTACATTTATCAAGATGACTGAGGCAGCATGGAGATGGAGGACGGGGCCACGCTGGAAACTTGGAAGCAGTTAGGAGATCCATAATAACTATGGTTTCTTTTCTGTATTAGCTCGGTAGAGCTGCCATAACGAAATACCACAGATTGGGTGGTTTAAACAACAGAAATTTATTTTCTTATAGTTCTGGAAGTGAAAAGTCCAAGATCAAGGTATCATCAGGTTTGATTTCTCCTGAGGCCTCTCTCTTTGGCTTGCAGATGGCTGTCTTCCCTCTGTGTGTGTGCCTCCCTACTGTCTGTGTGTCCAAATCTCCTTTTGTTATAAGGACACCAGTTAAATCAGATTGTCCACCCCTCCATCCCCCAACAGCCTCATTCCAACTTAATCACCACTTTTTTTTTTTTTCAAGATCAAGATCTGAGCTGAGATCAAGAGTTGGATGCTTAACCAACTGAGCCCCCCAGGTGATTAATCACCTCTTTAAAGGCCCTATCTCCAAATATAGGCACATTCTGAGATACTGGGGATTAGAATTTCAACATATGAATTTGACGGGGGAGGGGACACAATTCAGTCCATTAATACTTTCCATTAGTGACATGTATGGAATGGGGTCTGGAGACCGCTGGCTGATAAGATTAAGTCGCTTCCCTTCTCATCATTAGGAAACAACCAATTCATATAATCCGTAGAAGTTAACGGTAAACTGGACATTGTGATGTTAATAAAGACTACTTTTATTTCTGAGTCTCTGATGTCCACCAGAGTCTGAAACAGATGATACTGGTGCTTGTTGCATTAATGGAGGAGAGATGAATGAATCCATTATCTGTACTTGTAATGCACATGGAATTTTGTCTGCCCTTAGAGTCTAGGGAAAGGAGAGTTGTAGCGTAAGACTTACTGAGGGTGTGACTGGGTAAGATCCAAAGGCATTTAGTATTTTCATTTCAAGTTATTGTTCCTTTTTTTTTTTTTTTTGTCTTCTGTTGATCAGGAGCTCCCTGGGAAAAGGGTCTCCTACAACTGCTTTAGCATTCCCAGCCACTAATCCAGTTCTTGGCACAGAGCACAGATTCTGGCATGGAGCACGTATACCCGTTAAGTTTGTGGAATGAATGAGGGAATCAGATTTAAAAGTTTTAGTGAGTAGAAGCTGTAACTTTGCATTCAGGTTTTATAAGAACTCTTTGCGGTTCAAGATGGATAAGTTTTCTCCCTTTTTGGTGATAGTGGCACTGGTGAACCTTCAAAAAATGCTTCATTGAGGGCGCCTGGGTGGCTCAGTCGGTTGGGCGACTGCCTTCGGCTCAGGTCATGATCCTGGAGTCCCGGGATCGAGTCCCGCGTCGGGCTCCCTGCTCGGCGGGGAGCCTGCTTCTCCCTCTGACCCTCCCCCCTCTCATGTGCTCTCTCTCTCTCATTCTCTCTGTCCCAAATAAATAAATACAATCTTTAAAAAAAAAATGCTTCATTGAGCAAAGAGTAGTCATCAGCTGAGAACTCTTTCATCTCACGGCTACATCTACAAACTGATGTCTTTTTTTCTTTCTTGTTTCAGTAGAGAAAGGTCCTTTCTTGTAGCAAAGGCCAATAGCTACAAATATGCCCTGAAGCCTATACTACCATTACCATCTCCTCCTCCTTCTTCTTTCTTTTTTCTTTTTAAAAAAGTAATAAAGCTTGGGGCACCTGGATGGCTCAGTCGTTTAAGTGTCTGCCTTCGGCTCAGCTCATGATCTCGGGGTCCTGGGATCGAGCCCCAAGTCGGGTTCCCTGCTCCTCCAGGAATCTGCTTCTCCTTCTCCCTCTGCCCCTTCCCCTGACCGCCTGCTCTTACTCTCTCCCTCTCTCTCAAATAAATCTTAATAATAATAATAATAAAGTTTGACTACCTACCCTACGTTCTCCTACAAACGGACCTTGAGAGCTTGTTTGGAGGTTCTAGTGGGGGAACACAGCTACTCGTATAACCTTGACCGAAGCAAGGTCCTCCTCTATCAGGGAAGGTCGTCCTCTTTGACCAAGTGCATAACTTGGGGGGCGGGGGGAGGGATGCACATGGAGTGGTGAGGGTGAGGGAAGTAGGGGACACTCGCTTAGCCAGCCCGATCAACTCAATCAACCCTGGCGATCAATGGGGTGACAGATGTTACAGCCAGAGCACCCTCACATCCTTCTTCTTTAAATTTGAAGATCTAATCAGCTTTTTTTTAAGATTTTATTTATTTATTTGACAGAGAAAGACACAGCGAGAGAGGGAACACAAACGGGGAGTGGGAGAGGGAGAAGCAGACTCCCTGCCGAGCAGGGAGCCCGATGCGGGACTCGATCCAGGGACTCCAGGATCATGACCTGAGCCGAAGGCAGTCGCTTAACCAACTGAGCCACCCAGGCGCCCCCTAATCAGCTTTATTAAATGATTCATGAATTGGGCAGCATCCCATCTAGCAGACAGAGAGGATCTACTACCACCTTTTTTTTTTTTTTAAAGATTTTATTTATTTATTTGACAGAGAGAGACACAGCGAGAGAGGGAACACAAGCAGGGGGAGTGGGAGAGGGAGAAGCAGGCTCCCCGCAGAGCAGGGAGCCCGATGCGGGACTCGATCCCAGGACCCTGGGATCATGACCTGAGCTGAAGGCAGTCGCCTAACCAACTGAGCCACCCAGG
>NC_138383.1:23031186-23037814 GCF_054177405.1 Leptonychotes weddellii
CTACCACCTTTTTTTTTTTTTAACGATTTTATTTATTTGACAGAATTGAACACAAGCAGGGGGCAGTGGGAGAGGGAGAAGCAGGCTTCCCGAGGAGCAGGGAGCCTGGTGCGGGACTTGATCCCAGGACCCTGGGATCATGACCTGAGCCGAAGGCAGACGCTTAACGATTGAGCCACCCAGGTGCCCCATCTACTATCACCTTAAGAACTTACAACTTTCGGGGCCCCTGCCTCAGTTGGCAAAGCATGTGACTCTTGATCTCAGGGTTGCAAGTTCAAGCCCCACACTGGGCGTAGAGATTATTTAAATAAAAATAAAACTTAAAAAAAAAAAGAACTTACAACTTTTATCTTCCACCTCTTCCTCGGACGTTAAACATATCCTAATTTCCCATTTTAAAAAAGCCTCCCTTGACCCATACCTCCTTTTCTCCCTTATCATGGTAATAGCTAATGATTAATGGAACTTAAAATGTGTTGGGTCTGTTCTATATGTCTTGCATTGTACCAATCCATTTAACCTTCACAATAACATCCTGTGTGTAGGGGACTGTGAAAAAAAACAAAATTCAACTAGTAAATTTAAAGATCTGATTGGCTGTATGACAAGAATTCATGAATGGGGCAGCATCCCATCCAGCAAGTAGACAGGAGCTCTGAGGAGCTGTGCAAAATGGAAGGATTTTATAGGTAGAAGGCCCTTGGGACAAGGAAGGTAAGCGTGGATTGTTTCAGGCAAGGTTACCTTCCCACAGGGGAAGACAGGGGTCTTATCACGCAGATGACCTCACTAGAGCTGATCAAGAAATTCCAGATCTTTGGTTTAAATTCTACTCCTGGGCCAGGCTAAAACTGCAATTAGGTTACATATTAAGTCTTAGGTTAATTTATCAACAGTGACTCCAATTTGGGGCGTATTATTTCTTTTTAACCGGACCGTTATCATAAATCCCATTTTTCGGATGGGGAAAAGAAGGCACAGAGTGGCAGAGCCGGGATTACCAAACCAGGTTGATCTGGCTTTAGAGTCCATACCCTTAACTGTGATGGAGAACTTTACCACAATTTATAGTGATAGATTTCATTTCTTTAGTGACTGTCTCCCTCAATAATCCTCAGGGTCTGGGGGAGCAAAGACTTAGCTTCAAACTTCAAGGGCTTACCAGGCACACGGTAAATACTCAGTTGAATAGATGAATAATTTTAAAAAATCCGACTAATTCGAATAATTAAAAAAAACACCTCCTCATTCTGCTTGACCTTGTAGAAACCGTGTTATCTCTCCCTGCTTGACTTCCCACCCAGTGAATCAGGGGAACTGGGGTGGGAGGACCGGCGGGTAGAAAAGGAGGCGAGCGCAAATGACTAAGAACAGCGGGTCGGAACACGGAATTGGGAGTGCAGATCTTCAGCTTCCTCCGCTGGAAGATGGTGCCGACTGCACCGCGTGGTGCGAACGGTTACACTACCCCCTTCTTCATTTCGGAGCGGAGTCCAAGCTTCAACACGAAGGCTCCCAGTGAAAGAGCTCGGGGAAGACCGGCGCCTGGACAGGAACCCGCGCAGCGTTCCGGAACCGCGTGGCCCTCGGTTCAGCCAAGCGCGAGTAGGGCGGCCCGGGCGGAATTCGAGCCCAGCCTCGGCAGGCCCCGCCCCCGGGCCGGCGGAAGCGGGCTCGTCCTCACCTCCCAGACCTGGGCGTGTCCCCTCGGGCGCACGCGCACGCACGGCATGATGGGAAGGCGCCCGCGCGGCGGCCATTTTGTCTTGTCGGCTCCTTTAGAGGAGGCTTTTCGGCCTGCTAGTGGGCTGAAGGGGTTGGCGACTGTGTCGCCGGCGTCTTCTTTGGCGGGTGCCAGGGCTGGTGGGAGCAGCCGCCCGAGAAAAGCACCATGATTTCGGCCGCGCAGTTGTTGGATGAGTTAATGGGCCGGGACCGAAACCTCGCCCCGGACGAGAAGCGCAGCAACGTGCGGTGGGACCACGAGAGCGTAAGTCCCGCGGGCCTTGGGTCTGTGCCCGGGTGCCGTGGGGGAGGGGAGCGGCGCGGGCTGGGGCCCGTCCGGCCCGCGCCGCGATTTGGGGCGCGGACCGCGCCCGGGTCGAGTGTCTGGTTCTGTGGCGGGAGGGAGGAGCCCGCCCGGGTCCGGGGATGAGGGATGATTTGTTTTTGTTGTTGTTTTAGTATCGAGTAAGTCTGAGAAGGCCTTTGGCCGAATTGAAAAGCACCTTAGTAAGGCAGGGAAACGCGGGAAAGGATTTTATTACATCTAGAGGCTTTGGAGTTTTCACCTCATTATGAGATGGGGAAAAAGGCAAATTCTTCCGTTATTTGGGTTGAGCGTCGTATTTAGACTGAAATTTCTGGCCAGGGTTAGTGGTAAAAATTGTGGCACTGTATTACCTCAAGAATGGTTCAGTTTTGACGCTTATATGAGGAAATAAAATTTTAAGAGGTCTTAACTTGGTAGGATTTCCCGTGATGATTTACAGATATTGTTTGATAGCAGTACGTTTTAGTAAGCCCTTCATGTAGATGGTTGTCAGGGTTTTTTTCTTTCACAAAAGACTTATTTGATAAGAGTACAGGTATCTTGATGAGCACTGAGAAACGTATAGAATTGTTGAATCATTGTGCACCTGAAACTAATAAAACACTGTTGATTATACTTGAATACAACAAAACTCATTTGGTTCTTTTTACCTTATGAGTAAGGGTAAATACAACCCCAGTTTCACAGATGAGACTTGAGAGGCTACCCAAGGTCTCTTGGCAAGTTAAGTGGCGAAACTAAACCTAATCTTCGTAGTCTTGTTCACTTTCCACAATCCTATCAAACTGACTCTGCAGATACTAATGTATTTCAAGTGTTTTGAACATGCAGCGTTGTTAGGTCTTAACCTGAAGAACAGATGTAGATTTTAATTTTTACTTAGCTTGCAGTTATAACCAAACAACATGATAATTTAAAAGCAGTTACTAATCAAAATAGGTATAGTTGAACAAATACGCTTTCTAAAAAAGTTGTGCTTTTTTTTTTTTTAATGTAGGCTTTGGTCAGAGTAAAATTTCTCTTTTGCAATGCAGGAAAATAAGCAGGTGCTAGATGAGTCCTTTCTGTATCTTAACAAGTAAGTGGAAAGCTGTATTGTGGTGGTGCTTGATTCCAAAGTAGTATGAAGGGTTATGGTAGAACTTACTGTGTGGGGTCAAATTCACATGTTTGTCATTGACCTCAAGAGAGGGGAAGCTTTTTGAAAGCCTTGTCTCTCTCTCCCTTCTCTTCTCTTCTAGACATTGGGGTTTTTTCCCTGCTTGTTAAATAGGAAGTTGAATAACTTTGTTGCTTGTTTTGACCCTCTTTCTTTCTAGGCATTTGTCCTAGTGAAGTCAGTTTTTCTTTTACTACTTAAAAGTCTTTCCATCTTGCCTTGCAAAAAAAACACAAAAAAACAAAAAACACTCCGGTTTAGTTGATGTGCAAATAGGACATTTTGGACATAATGTATTTTGGGCTAAAGAGAAAATTGCTTTGGATTGCCTGCTTATCAACTGGAGCAGTCTAAAGTCTATGCCTCCTTGTTTTTGAACACGTGTTGTGAAGAAACTTTGTTTTCCTGGTGGTAGTATATTGCCACATTGCTTTTTATACCATGGGTTTATAGTTAGCAGTGGGCTCTGGGAATTGCAACTTAGGTTTTATGTCATCTCAGCTATAATCTTTCACTTACAGTGTTTCTCATTGATTTAAACTCTCGGTGCTTGTCACCGGGATTCTTTATGCCTTTAATGACAGATTGCACTTCATTCTCAATCCAGGGATTTGAAAAAGTCAATTACTGGTATTTCAGATTCATATGGGGGGGGGGGAAGGTTCGTGTTGACCTGGAACAAAGCACATGGCCTCTTCTAAATAAGACTGAATTACTCTGGGGTAAAATAAAGCTGTGGAAGCTCACGGCATCACTTCCGGGTTCTTTGCATATTCTTATGCTGTTGGTTGTTAGTGGTAAAATCCTGGAAAAAATGGACAGCCCCGGCATGTACTCTTAGGGTTTCAGGATCACTGCAACCTGATATTTCAAAATATTTTTACATTCCTATTCTATCTGGAAAATTTTCTTTGCTACCTTTGCACTAGATGGGAAAAGCTATTTCAGCTGGGTGGGGTCCTTTTGTTTCACAATTGAAATGGAAACCTTAATGGTAAAGGTAGTTCTTGGATGTCTGTATTTGACAGACCTGTGGAATTTGTTTAAAATGCAGATTTCTGTACTTCCCCTGAAGAAATTCTGATCTGTAGGTCTGAGGCAAAGCCCCGGAAATCTGGGTTTTCTTTAAATGGTCTCTTACAAATCGTAAAGCTTGTGAACTATAGCTTCCTGACCCACCTGATTAGTCTTGGGTTTTTAATTGTGAACTAGTAGCACTTGAAGCTCCTTTTTAAGTGAAGGAGATGTAAATTATCGACCTTTCCTTTGTTTGTAATGGTGTATGTGTAACCACTATCCCCGTTGAATCTTGGAAAGTGCTTTACTGAGGTTTTACAGCATTTCCAACTTCTTTGTAGATTGCTATCTCAATCTGAGAGAAAGTAGTTTTCAGCTAAAGTCAAATTAGTTTTAATACCATTCCAAGCATTCATTCATATATCCTACCTCCTCGCTTATTAATATTTTACATTTCCTTGAGGTTAGTATTTTTGCATTAAGCAGTTTGTTTGCTCTGTTAATTCTAAACAACTACCAGTAATGAGGAAAAATATGATTTGCAACAGCCTAGCATGAGCACCTTTCAGTTAGTGTGTACAAGGGGAGATTTCAGTCTTTGCTAGAGGCGGCATGAATAGCTTTCTAATTATCTGAAAAGATTGTAGGGGATCTCCCCTCCCCATTGATTAATTATTTAAGAGAAGGGGGAGGGGCAGAGCGGGGGAGAGAAAGTCTTAAGCAGGTTCCAGAACTTCCAGCATGGAGCACAACACAGAGCTCCATCTCAGAACCCTAAGATCATGGCCTGAGCTAAAATCGAGTCGGATACTTAACCGACTGAGCCACCCACCTGCCCCTATTTTTAATTTTTTTTGTAGGGGATTTTAAGCTTTGGTCTAGAGTTTTCATTATTTTTTGTATACTGTAACAGGAACTTTATAGTTCAAATTGAGGTTTTTACATTGTAGATTCAACCCAGAAGTGAAATTATTTAACTGTTGGCCTAACTCTGATTCTAATAATATCCAGAATGGGATTTCTTTGATCATTTATCAAGTTCAGGTATGCCCCCTGTTCAGTGAAGGTTTAATAATTTATGAAGGGAATTGAACTAAATGTTCTTTTCTAAAATCTTCAGAATGTTAACAGATATTTTCATTGACACTGAAAGCTGTTTGGAAAAGAAAAGTTAAAACTCTGTCCACATTTTTACTTGTGAACTTTGGAAACAAAAATTAGTACTTATAGTGCATGATATCGAAGTATTTTTCTGGATAGTTTTAGTTCAGCGTCACCAAAATGTTCTTTCTGTCAGAAATGTAGGCATTTCCGGTCCTACTCTATAGTATGTGCTAAATGTTGGGCTTCTCCAAATTGGCAGCAGTCTATGTGTTGTATGTGCACATAACTGCTGTTTGCTTCTTCCCAAAACATATACAGAAGTAGAGTGAATTCTCTACATAAGAGGTAATGCAACATTACCAACACATTGCCAGTATTACTGTTTCTATGTTCCCTGTCCTTTCCTTTATTTTGAAGCAATTCTGTTATTTTTTTTTTTTTAAAGATTTTATTTATTTATTTGAGAGAGAGAATGAGATAGAGCACGAGAAGGGGGAGGGTCAGAGGGAGAAGCAGACTCCCTGCCGAGCAGGGAGCCCGATGTGGGACTCGATCCCGGGACTCCAGGATCACGACCTGAGCCGAAGGCAGTCGCTTAACCGACTGAGCCACCCAGGCGCCCTCTGTTATTTAAGCTTTAAAGACATCATTATATATCTTTAAAATATAAGGACTTCAAGAAGGCATAACCACAATATTACCATCACATTGAAAATACTAAGGTATTTCTTTAGTATTTGTTTGATTGCTTTAGGAAAAATGTGTATCATTAGAGTTGATTTCACAAAGGGAGAAAGTTTTAGTAATAGTGCTTCATTGTTTTATGAAATATGCTTAATTTTCTCATCATTCTCTCTTTTTTTAAGATTTATTTATTTATTTGGGGGGGAGGGAGAGAGAGTCTTAATCAGACTCCGTGCTGAGCCTGTCGTGGGGCTCCATCTCACGACCCTAAGATCACCACCTGAGTGGGAGCCAAGAGTCGGCTGCTTAACGGACTACACCATCCAGGTGCCCCAATTTTCTCATCATTTCTTAGTTGTAACTTGGGGAAATTTCCTGTATTCATTTATTCAACAAAAATGTAGCACTGTAATAGTGTGGATATGGCACTTGGCCTGAGAGAACCATCAGTCTGGTGGCAGATGTAAAGGAGTAAACGTGCTTTTGTAACACAATTTGGTACGTGCCACAGCAGGACATGTATAGGGTCTAGAAAAGCACACATGAAAGGGGCATCTAATAACCTAGACTGGGGTACTTGGGAAAGGCCTCTTTTTTTTTTTTTTTTT
>NC_138383.1:23038314-23052985 GCF_054177405.1 Leptonychotes weddellii
ATTTTTTTTTTAAAGATTTTATTTATTTATTTGAGAGAGAGAGAATGAGAGACAGAGAGCATGAGAGGGAGGAGGGTCAGAGGGAGAAGCAGACTCCCTGCTGAGCAGGGAGCCCGATGCGGGACTCGATCCCGGGACTCCAGGATCATGACCTGAGCCGAAGGCAGTCGCTTAACCAACTGAGCCACCCAGGCGCCCCATGATTCAAGTGGGTGTAGAAAGACAAAAATCAGTAAGGTATTCTTAATGTACTTTTGTGATCAGGAGTGGTCTAAATCGATGACCAGAATTGATTGTGCCTTGAAGGAGTGAATAGTGAATGTTAAAAAAAATAGGACTGTTTTTGTTAAGGTGGAAGTCTAAGCATATTTTGAGTTAGATACTTGCTTAAGTCTCCCGGCGTGTGTTTGTCTTTGCATTAAATATGTTCTTTCCTTTAAAGATTGATTCCATTAATATATTGGGAATTGATTTTACTATTTTATGTATTCCCTCTGAGTTTACCACCATTGAAATTATTTTTTTTTTTTACCAAAGGAGACATGCTTGCTGTAAAAAATTAAAATTTAACTTAGAAATAAACAATGAAAGTCTGTCCTTGCCTCCCCTCCCCATTGCCAAATCCCTCTAGAAAACTTAAAAATTGGTATGTTTCTGAGCCTTTTTCCTAATACCTTACAGACAGATACACATATATAAGTAGAAGTTATAGATAGCTTAATGTAATATTACATAATGTGTAAATATATATTTAACAACTTTTCTGTTGCGGCATCTTTCCTTGGGTACATGTAAATCTACCTTAGTTGGGGTGCCTGGCTGGCTCAGTTGGTAGAGCATGTGACTCTTGATCTTGGGTTGTGAGTTCGAGCCCCACGTTGGGTGTAGAGATTACTTTAAAATAAAAAAAATATAGGGGTGCCTGGGTAGCTTAGTCAGTTAAGCATCTGCCTTCAACTCAGGTCATGATCCCAGGGTCCTGGAATCAAGCCCCACATCAGGCTCCCTGCTCAGTGGGGAGTCTGCTTCTCCCTCTGCCCCTGTCCCTGCTTGTGCTCTCTCGCTTGCTGGCTCTCAAATAAATAAAATCTTAAAAAATTTTTTTTAAATAAAAAATCTTTAAAAAAAATAAAGGGGCGTCTGGGTGGCTCAGACAGTTAAGCATCTGCCTTCAACTCAGGTCGTGATCCCAGGGTCCTGCTCCATGTCGAGCTCCCTGCTCCGCAGGGAGCCTGCTTCTCTCTCCTCCTTTGCCCCTCCCCCCCACTTGTGCCCTCACACTGTCTCAAATAAATCTTTTAAAAAATAAAAGATAATTGGGGCGCCTGGGTGGCTTAGTCATTAAGCGTCTGCCTTCGGCTCAGGTCATGATCCCAGGGTCCGGGGATCGAGCTCCGCATCGGGCTCCCTGCTCTGCGGGAAGCCTGCTTCTCCCTCTCCCACTACCCCTGCTTGTGTTCTCTGTCTCTGTCTGTCAAATAAATAAATAAAATCTTAAAAAAAATAAAAGATAATCTATCTTAATTTTTTAACTTTTTGTTCTCTAGTGGGTATATAGATTATATCTAATTTTTTCCCCATTACCAGCCAAGCTGCAGCGAACATTCTAGTACACAAAGCTGGGTCCCTTGTAGGATGGGTTCCTGGAAGGATAATGGCTAAGGTGAATGCACGTTTTACATTTTGACGATGCTGCCAAATTGTCTCACAGCCCTCTAATATTGTTTGGAGTGTCATTTTCGCAGCACTATATCACAGGTCAGATAATTGTTTTAATTTTTGACAATTTGACTTTGTTTAATATGATAGAAATTTGCAATTAAAATTTTTGAGTCAGATTTCCAAGATTGTATTTCTGCTTTGTCTTCACTGGTGGTGACTTCAATAAAGGATGCTATTGAGATTGAACTCTTCTGGTCAGTAGTGTTGCCTTAGTTTTATCAAGAGGATAAATCACAAGAATTCTGGCCACCCTACTGTCTTGGTACCTACCCCTCCCACCTTTGGTTGTCAGACTGTTAGTGTTTTTAGTTAAAGATCCTTAGTTCCTGGGGAGGGTTAAAGAAGCAGTCTAAGTAGCTTGAGTTTAATGGGTAGAGTAATATTTTGATATGCCATTGTGTTACAGTGTATCTTAAGGAGAGTTGAAGAGTGAAAAGAACATATAGAACCCAGATTAAGAAAGGGGGTTCTAGGGGCGCCTGGGTGGCTCAGTCGGTTAAGCGGCTGCCTTCGGCTCGGGTCATGATCCCAGAGTCCTGGGATCGAGCCCCGCATCGGGCTCCCTGCTCGGCAGGGAGCCCGCTTCTCCCTCTCCCACTCCCCCTGCTTGTGTTCCCTCTCTCGCTGTGTCTCTCTCTGTCAAATAAATGAATGGAATCTTAAAAAAAAAAAAAGAAAAGAAAAGAAAGGGGGTTCTAATCTGGATTCTTTAAATAATTAGATACTTTTAGAGCAGGTCACGTGGTTGCTCTCCCTTGTCTCACATGGGATGATTGGACTGAATTGTAAGAAGCACCTGGTTAGCCCACTGGCAGGCATGTCTTACTTGGTATACGTAGTGCCTAAAACCATTTAAAAAAATAACTTGAGTAGTATTGTAAAAATCAGACAAATTTGCCCCTCTCTCCCAATGTAACAAACATATAATTTAAGTGTTAAAATCTCACTGTGGGGGCGCCTGGGTGGCTCACTCATTAAGCGTCTGCCTTCTACCTTTGGCTCAGGTCATGCCGCCAGGGTCCTGGGATTGAGCCCCATATCCGGCTCCCTGCTTGGCGGGAAGCCTGCTTCTCCCCCTCCAACTCCCCCTGCTTGTGTTCCCTCTCTCGCTGTGTCTCTGTCAAATAAAGAAATAAAATCTTAAAAAAAAATATATAAAAATAAAATCTCACTGTGAAATATTGTCTCCTTTTTTTATATGCGGAAACCAAGGCAGAGTTAAAGTCTAGTTCACAGTGGGTGTCAGCCAAGATTCAAATTCTGTACTGTGTTGTCTCTCCAAGCATACCTGTCACTTAAAATTAAATGCCACTTTATTTTTTAAGGTTCTTTTAAAAACTCAAGTAATCTATACCCAGTGTGGGGCTCAAATTCACCACCCCAAAGTCAAGAAAGAGTTGCAGACTCCACTGACTGAGCCAGCCAGGTGCCCCTAAGTGCCACTCTGTTTTTATTTATTGATTTATTTAAAATATTTTTTATTTGAGAGAGAGAACGGGCAGGGGAGCGGGCAGAGGGAGAGGGAGAAGCAGGCTCCCTGCTGAGTAGGGGGCCTGACGCGGGGCTCCATCCCAGGACCCTGAGATCATGAGCTGAGCCTAAGGCAGATGTTTAACCGAGTGAGCCACCCAGGCACCCTCTAAGTGCCACTTTATATTAAAATCTCTTGCAGTACATACTAGATTTGAGAGTGTGTTCATTTTATTTTTAATTGAAAATACCGTTTTGAAATTGTATTTTATTTAAAAACTGACATAGTACATTTAAAGTTTTGACCACTTAGAATCTGTTTGTGTATTTATTTTTTTTTAACGTGGAACTTGAACTCATGGTTCTGAGATATGGAGTCCCATGCTCCACCAACTGAGTCAGCCAGGTGCCCCAAGAATCTGCTGTTTTTTAGAAAGTCTAATTTATATGAATAAGGCTTAGGTTTTAGAGTAAAACTACACAGCTGTGGAAAATCACAAGTATTTTAGTTTTAAAAAACAACAAATATCAGACAGTTTATGACAAACCTTGAAGCTAGTAGTAATCACCAGTTTTACAGAAAGCCACACGATATATGGTAAAGCCCAAACTCAGATTTGGGTTAGTTTGATTTCAGTGAAAAATATTATTAAAACTAAGATTCAATAAGTACTATATTGATATTTCATTACCAAAAAGAATTATATGATTTCCTTCCTAGAGAAAGTTTGTATTGGCTTATGTTTTAGAGTCAGGAGAGGGACCATGGAGGTGTTTATTCCTTTTGTTCTTTTAAAGTTTTGTTGTTTTTTTTTTTTAAGTAACCTCTACAGCCAATGTGGGACTCAAACTCCCAACCGAGATCAGGAGTCACATGTTCTACTGACAGAGCCAGCCAGGCACCCCTGTTTTGTTTTAATGATGAGCCTATTTTGAGGATCATAGAGATTGACCCAGTATAAACAAAGGAACAGTAGTCTTATGGGGTATTTTTTGTTTTATTTTTTTAAGGTTTTATTTATTTATTTGACAGAGAGAGACACAGCGAGAGAGGGAACATAAGCAGGGGGAGTGGGAGAGGGAGAAGCAGGCTCACTGCCAAGCAGGGAGCCTGATGCGGGGCTCCATCGCTCCATCCCAGGACTCTGGGATCATGACCTGAGCTGTAGGCAGACGCTTAACGACTGAGCCACCCAGGCACCCCAGTCTTATGTTTTATTAGTTAAGATGATAAATAGAAATTGTATTAAAAAGAATAAAATCAAAGTAAGATGCACAATAGTAAAGTTTCATACTATGAGCGCTACGTACTAAATTTAGTTTTAAATTATATAACTGTACAATTTTTAGATGTAAATGCTGCCAATAACTACTACTAAGCTATTATATGTAATTATTACAGTTATTGGAAATTTGTTAAATAAATTTTGAGCCCTGGGAGCCAGGGTTAATGGTCTGAAAGATAAATGGCATACTCTTTGTCTCTCTCCTCCTTCCCTCAAATAAAAGATTCCTAATTATTTTTAATTGAGTGTTGGCATTGGTATTTTATTGTGATACACTTAATGTGGATGCCAAGTGTAACAAACCAGACTTTTTGATAATTAGAAAAGTATATAGCATTTTAAAATATCACATGAGCACTGAAAATTTGGAAATAATTTGAAAAAACACTAACTATGTGAGCATATAGGAGTTTTCTTAATAATTTATTTGTAAGAAGAATGTTTAAATTGCAAAGAATAATTTTAAAAATCCAGTATTTAGAAGTACTTCTAAAGAAAATGATACAAAGATACTCTATGTATAAGAGGTTAATATTGATATAAAACTAAATCTTTAAATATAATTTTTGAATTTTAATTGTTCTTTATGATCTTAATTCTTCTGGACAATGTTTATGGAACTATATTACTTCAAGTGTGAAACAGTTGATCTTTGGGGTACCTGGCTGGCTCAGTTGGTAAGAGCATGTGACTCTTGATCTAAGGGTTGTGAGTTTGAGCTCCACAATGGGTGTAGAGATTATTTGTAATCTTTACTCCCAATGTGGGGCTCAGATTCACAGCCTCAAGATTAAGGGTTGCATGCTCTACCAAGCCATCCAGGTGCCCCGTAGGTACTGCTTTTTAAAAGTTGAGGGATGCCTGGGTGGCTTAGTCGGTTAAGTGTCTGCTTTCGGCTCAGGTCATGATCCCAGGGTCCTGGGATCAACCCAAGAGTCCCGCCAGCCCTTGCTCAGCGGGGAGCCTGCTTCTCCCTCTGCCTGCTTGTGCTCTCTCTCACTGATTCCCCTACTTGTGCTCTCTTTCACTCTCTCTGACAAATAAGTAAAATCTTTTTTTTTTTTTTAAAGATTTTATTTATTTGAGAGAGAGAGAATGAGAGAGAGCACATGAGGGGGGGGGCAGAGGGAGAAGCAGACTCCCTGCCGAGCAGGGAGCCCGATGCGGGACTTGATCCTGGGACTCCAGGATCATGACCTGAGCCGAAGGCAGTCGCTTAACCAACTGAGCCACCCAGGCGCCCAGTAAATAAAATCTTAAAAGAAAAAACTTTTAAGGAAGAAAATAACTGATTGCAGATTTAACATCCAGTCCTAAGTATGAGAGTTCAATCTTAAATTTAACATGTTTTCTTCTCATATGTCTTAGTTTTACATTGATTATACAATAACAAGGAAGTAAGAAAGATACTTTGGAATATTGCTTAACAGGTTTTGGTTTGCAGTGTATAGAGTAAGTATCAGCTAGAGCAGTCTTGAAATATATCTGAAGGAGTTACAGAAGTACTGATGGAGAGAATTAAAAGTTTGTTTCGTATTAATAGTCTTTGTTCATACCATAGGAGCCCATCAGCAGTTGCTCAGTAAAGTGCTGGTGTATGTGAAAATATCCAGTACATTTAGAGTTAAAGGATTTCTTAAAGGAAGCTACCAATCCAGATTGCTTTAAATGAATGTTATTTGTAATTTAGACAGTGATTCCCAAATCCTAATCTGTAAATTGGTTCTGGTCTTTTTAACAAAGTTAGAACGATAATAACAGTTTTAAGTTTTTTGTTTTTATTTTAATAAAATTAAAATTTGTTCTTCTAGAAATCTTTCCCATATTGTTGCTATGTGGGGAGAGCGGTGATTAAAAGTAGGTAGTAGGAAGTACTGGTAATTCTCTCCTGCACATTTTTTACTGAAATCTGGGAGTTGGAAAGTCACTACTGTAATTAATGTGGGTTTAACAAATAAAATTGTTCTCATTTGGTTGAAAGATGAAGGTTAAGAAATGAGAAAATAGTAATTTGGCACTCTTTTCCAGTATAGTTTTAAAGCTGAACAATTTTTAAAAGTACCTTTGTTTTTCTTCCCTAGGTTTGTAAATATTATCTCTGTGGTTTTTGTCCTGCGGAATTGTTCACAAACACTCGTTCTGATCTTGGTAAGTGAATTTTCTGTGTAGCTTTTGTCAAATTATGATTTAAAATAAAAACTGGTACTTTATAAATTCCAAAAAGTTTTCTCTTAAAGTTTGTTGATAATTTCTTTCCTGGCTTAGATTTTTGAACATATTAATAAATGCCAGTCTAGTTAAACATGGTGGCTTAAGTGAACATACATGCCTATTTCCACTCCCTCCCAAAACCCTCCACTAAAATGAAAATTTAAAAACAAAAAAAGGTATAAACAGAAGAGATGATAACAATTATAGATACCAGCAAATTTTTGGAAGATGACAAGTGGATGGAAGAGTAGCAGCAAACTCAACAGAGCAGAGAAACCTGTACCCTAAAAGCCTGCAGAAGGGGATACTAAAAAGAAGTTTTGATCAGCAGAACCCTGGACAGGCTCAGCATTTGGAGGCGTCAGGTACCATAGAAGGCAGAGTTGAGTCATGGGGCTGAAAATGAAAGATTAGTCTAGTTAAGGGTCTCTCAACCGTGACATTTGATATTTTGAGCTGGATAATTTTGTTTTAGGGGGGCTGTCCTGTGCATTGTAGGATGTTTAGTAGCGTTCTTGGCCTCTACCCACTGGATGCCAGTAGCACCCCTCAACTGTGACAACCAGAAACGTCTCCAACTAAAAAGGCATTGCCACATGTCCCTGGAGGGACTCTTAAAACCTGTGCATCTGGTGATTCTCCGTCTCCCACCCCTGCATCCCAGGAGACAGTAGGGGGTTCTTTTCTGGAGAAATTGGACCTACGAGACTGTAGTTCCATCTGAACCACAGAATGCAAAAAAAAATCGAGTGACTTTTCTTCTCTCAAGGATGGTACATAATTAGTATCATTCTAGAAACATAAAAGAGAAGTTAATTATTTAAGCACGATGCTTGCCCTAGAGCCTTAGAAGCACATTAGGGCTGGACGAATCTAGATACTGGGATTCCAGACACAGCATAGGGCAGTAATGAGTAAAAATGAGACTTATTAAGAGAGTTAAGTCTATATTCTTAATAGTGGGGTTTTCCCATTCCCTTCCTCTGCCCTGTTCCTAGAAGGATACAGCCAGATGTTTTTCCCCAGGCAGAAGAGAAGAGGATTCTTTAGAGAAAGTGAACAGTTCCAGAGAAGTGATCTACAGGTACTGACCCTTGGGGAATCTCCTAAAAGAATTTTGCTGCCTGATTTTCCTGTGGTAAAGCCCATTCGTTGACAAACCCTGCCTGTGCATACCAACTTCCAGTTAGATTTTGGAAGTGTTTTGCCAGCCAAGGAATACCAGTTAGACACGTGAAGAAAACCTTCAACATGCTAGATTAACCAAAACCAGCAGGGCGGGGGGGTGGGGGGGGAGTTTAGTGGAATTAGAGATAATGGTGAAAGCAGAAGAAAAGATATTTTGTTGTTGTTGTTTTAAGTAGTAAGCTTTATACCCAGTGGGGGGACTCTCAACCCTGAGATCAGGAGTTGCATGTTCTATCGACTGAATCATCCAGGTGCCCTAAAATACTAAAAGTCTTAACTAAATTTAGTATCCTCGGAGAAATAAGAGAGGATATCAGGAATAGGATACTATATAAAAAGGGAACTTTTGAAAAACCAAAAAGAGCTCTTGGAAATTAGGACTGAAAAAATCTGAAATAAAATCAGTGTTAAGGTTTGAGAATAAAATCAAGGAAATTTGCTGGAATGTTGGGTGATCGGACAGAAAAGATTAATAAAATTTGAAAAAATGATATCATTCTAGAGAAAGCAGAAGGGAGGAAATTAAAGATTTTGCAATACTGAAGGGCGGTAGTCTATAGATTGAATGAGTCCTTCAAATGCTCAGCACACTGGATGAGAAAAGATCCATTCAAAGGCACACCACTGAAATTTCAGAATGGTGGGAGTGGGGCAGGGGCACACAGGATTATGAATCAGAATGGCCTCAGATTTGTCAGTAACAACACCAGAAGCTTGAAGACTTTGGAGAAACACCCTCAGGATTCTGAGTGAAAAAATATTTTTCCTAGGTTAGCTATATAGCCAAACTTCAAAGTATGAGAGTGAAAAAAGACATTTTCAGACATGCAAGATCTCAACAAATTTATCTCCACGATTCTTTTCTCTGGAAACTCCAACACATGGGTATAAAACCAAGGAGAAAAACAAGAGATCCAGTAAACTGCATCCAATCCAGACCAGAAAAGGAACCTCTCAGGATGACAACTCTTATTAGTGAGCTTAGAAAATAAGCAGCCCAGATTGAAGCAGAACAGAAGGCTCAGGGGCAAAACTGAAGCTGATTATCTGATAGTTTTGGAATCTTGAGAGAATTTCTGTAGCTGACTTAAAGTGTTTGAGAAGAGTTCAGAAATACAGAAATCTAAACAAATGAATTCCAACAGAAATGTGAAGTATATCCTAAGTCGTCATAATGCCCCTTTTGTTTGGCTCAGCAGGTAACAGTACTTGCATAGTCAAAATATAAAGTGTTTATTTAACTTAAAATTCTTTTGATCTAAAATTTTGATGTCTAAGATAACTAAGAAAAAGCAAAATAGCTTAGAAATATGGAAATGAATTCCAGAAGGCATAGGTGACATGGTTGAAATCGGTTGCCTTCTGGAGGTAGGAAAGAGTAGGACTTGAGCATTCTTACACTATTTGGCTTCATTTGCAGATCCCCCAAATTAGTAAAAGATGAGTGGTAGACCAGTGGTTCACCTTCATCACGGTTTTCTTGGGTGGCACTGGGTACAATTTCTGTTTTCCTCCAAATCCCTCTTCTTTTTTCGTCTCTTTTCTTACCATATAGTTGCTCTCCATTATACTGATCTTGAAGATTAAGGAGAACAGTTTTCCTGTGTTTACTTGGGCACATTACTTTGTAATTCATTAGGCTCAGTTTTGGTGTGTACAGACTATTCTGTGATAAAATGGGTTTTGTTTTCCTTTTTTTAAACTACTTTTAGTTTTGGCGAGAGAAAATGTGGTTAACGTCATTAATAATTTATACATTCATATTTCTCATCTTTTTTTTTTTTTCAGGTCCATGTGAAAAAATTCATGATGAAAACCTTCGAAAACAGTAAGTTACCTTTATCAGTCATTTCCTCCTGCTCGGTCATTCTTTGGTTTAAAGGGGACAAAGATTGAAGAAGTAATTAGAATTAGTATAAAATGAATGTCTTGTTGGGGTTCTATTCATTAGGTGGGATGGTAGAAAGTCATAGCTTCAAAAATGATACAATCAGCCACCATATGAGTGTGTATTATATGCGTAAATACTATTGAATCCTAAGCTTTTTTTCTATATCATTTTATTTTTTAACAGTCCTGATTTTATAAATGAGACTTGTCCTGGGGCCAGGGTCACAGATCCAGTATTGTGATAGAGCTGGTGTTAAAGCACCTGGCTTTGCCCTATTGTAAATAAAGTCCATGGTCTTGGGCGCCTGGTTGACTCTCTTAACCAAACATAATGTTAAGTACTTGTCTTCCCTTTACCAGGATGAGAGACTAGAAATTGACTTCTTTTTTTTTTTAATTTTTTTTTATTTATTCATGAAAGTCAGAGAGAGGGAGAGAAGCAGGCTCCCCGCCTAGCAGGGAGCCCGATGCGGGACTCGATCCCAGGACCCTGGGATCATGACCTGAGCCGAAGGCAGACGCTTAACCATCTGAGCCACCCAGGCACCCCGAAATTGACTTCTTACATACCCAGTTTACTCTTCAGAGTAAATGCAACAATCTATAAGATTAGTTAAGATAGACTATGTGAGTTGTAATGGATAAAGATTTGGAAAGTGATGCTTATTAATTTTTATTCTTAACCAGGTATGAAAAGAGTTCTCGTTTTATGAAGGTTGGCTATGAGAGAGATTTTCTGCGATACCTACAGAGCTTACTTGCAGAAGTAGAACGTAGAATTAGACGAGGCCATGCTCGTTTGGCATTATCTCAAAACCAGCAGTCCTCTGGGGTGAGTATGAAATTAATTTGTAGTCTTTGTAAAGTGTGTACTTGTTCTCTGGAGACCCAGAGACCTCCCTAGTATTGAAATTTGTGGTCAAGTTCATTGTGTTCTTTTAGAATGACATAAACTTAAAAGGCATTCATTTTTTTCAGTCTTCATTAGTAATACTCATTTTGCTACTCATTAAGATTTTTTTCCTAGTTATCAGTAACTGACAAAATATGTAATTAGGTAGCAAGAATTGAAGGTAATTGAGTTACTATCCTTCTAACTCAACATTTTAACTATTAAATACAAATATTATGTCTGATATGTGAGTGCTTGAATATTTGTTTTTTACTTACTGATAACACATTCTATTATCTCTTCAATAGGCAGCTGGCCCAACAGGCAAAAATGAAGAAAAAATTCAGGTTCTAACAGATAAAATTGATGTACTCCTACAGCAGGTAAGAATTGTGTACATTAATAACGAAATATTTGGAATAGACACTTAACCAAAGAAGATAAAAGGGTGGCAAATACATATATGTAAAGGTGCTCAAAGTCATTAATCATTAGGGAAATACAAATTAAAACCACAATGAGGTATTTATTGTACATCTGTCAGAATGGCTAAAATTAAAAAGACCATACCAAGTATTAATGAAGATGTGGGAAAACTGGAACTATCCTACACTGCTGGTGGGATGTAAAATTATAACCACTTAGGAAAATTGTAGGTTTCTTAAAAAGTTAAAGATCCACCATGAGTCATTCCAGTCCTAGATACTGATCGAAGAGAAACAAAAGCATATGTTTACAGAGTTGTATTACCAATATTCATAGCAGCTTTGTTCGTAATTGGCAAAAATCCCTAAACCGGAACTAGCTCAGATGTCTCTCAGTAGGTGAACGGATAAATGCTGTGATGTATCCATGCAGTAGAGTACTGCTCGGTAATAAAACAAATCAGCTGCATTTAACACTGTGGGTGAATCTTAAGATAATTAGGCTGAGTGAAAGAAGCCAGATTAAAAAAAGAAATAAGTACATAAGTCCATTAATATACAATTCTAGAAAATGTAAACTGATCTATAGTGACAGCAGATCAGTGGTTGTTCGGGGAGGAGGTACTACAAAGGAAATTTAGGGTGATGGATGTGTTCGTTATCTAGGTGAAGGTGTTAGTTTCATGGTTGTCAAAACTTTCAGATTGTGCACCTTAAAAATATACAATGAAATATTCTTTATTAATGCTGTAAAAAAATCAAAAGGGTAAATTTAACCCAAAGAGGCTTCAATAAATGAAACCAAACAAAAGATCCAAAACAACCATGAAATGATAATGAAGCTTAGGGAAGAACAGAAGAATACTTGGATAGTTTGGTTAGAAAGGAGTCTTGACTGCTTTGCTGTTTTTTTGTTTTTTTTTTTTTTTAAATCCCCCTTAGATTGAAGAATTAGGATCTGAAGGAAAAGTAGAAGAAGCCCAGGGGATGATGAAATTAGTTGAACAGTTAAAAGAAGAGAGAGAATTGCTTAGGTCCACAACCTCGGTGAGTAGCAACCTCATTTTGACTTATCCAGGCTGTTCACTGTGAATTACTAGGACCTATTCCTATTTGAGAATCTTAATAAACAGTTTCCTAATGTCCTAAATCAAGAGTCTGCAAACTGTATCTTAAAGGGTACACAGTAAATACTTAAGGTTTGCAGGCCACAAGGTCCCTGGCAGCTACCAAGCTCTGTCTTTATATTATGAAAGCAGCTTTGGATAATGCATAAACAAATGGATGTGGCTGTGTTCCAATAAAACTTTAATTACAAAAAACAAGCTTCTGGCTGCTGCATGTCAGCCCATGCCTTAGATCATGACTATTCATTGGGGCCTGGGTTTTACTTACCTTTTTTTTTTTTTTAAAGATTTACTTACTATTTATTTTTTTAATTTTATTTATTTATTTGAGACGGGGAGGGAGCAGAGGGAGAGGGAGAAGCAGACTCCTGTTGAGCAGGGAGCTCAATGTGGGACTCAGTTCCAGGACCCTGGGATCATGACCTGAGCCGAAGGCAGACGCTTAACTGAGCCACCCAGGTGCCCATAGATTTATTTATTTTTAGAGAGAGAACATGCGTGCAAGTGGGGAAAGAGGGAGAGAAGCAGACTCCCCAGTGAGTGGGTAGCCCGATGCAGGGCTTAATCCTATGACCCTGAGATCATCTAAATCAAAAGTTGGACATGACTGACTGAGCCACCCAGGCACCCCCTTAACTTTCTTGTTATGATAAAGTACCCCATATATACTTACCTTAGCTCAAAATTGGTATACTCTTTACTTTTTTGTATTAATTGGAGAATGTGATATACATGTTTTGGATATTGATGGTAGAATATAATTGGCCATTGGTTCCCAAATACTGAATAAGATATGTACAGATTATGCTCCATAAGGTAGTTCCCTAAGCATTTTAGGGTTAAAAAAAATTTTTTTTAAGTATGCTCTATGCCCATTGTAGGCTTGAACTCACAACCCGAGATCAAGAGTCACATGCTCTACTGACTTTGCTAGCCAGGCACCTCTTGAAAAATATTTTTAATATGGAGGCCCCACCTTTAGCCTGTTGAAACTAAGAAATGAATTCAGACTAGAATATGTAGCTTTCTGAAGGTAGTTAACATTTTTCAAGGTAATGTGGACAATTCATTGGTTATAGTTGAGTGATGGGGTCTCATCACTTCCTTGTGATACGGGAATTTGGTTGCTGTTGCCTTGCTTCCCTACTTTAAAAGTTGACCAGTTGCTGTTCAATATTAGGGCTTTGGAGAAATTTACAAAATTCGAAAACTATTCTAGATTGTAAGTACTTTTTTTGGATTTTGTTTCTTCTCTCTTCCTCAAATATTCTTATAATAACTGATTTATCATTTCAGACAATTGAAAGTTTTGCTGCCCAAGAAAAACAAATGGAAGTTTGTGAAGTGTGTGGAGCCTTTTTGATAGTAGGAGATGCCCAGTCCCGGGTAGATGACCATTTGATGGGAAAGCAGCACATGGGCTATGCCAAAATTAAAGCTACTGTAGAAGAGTTAAAAGTAAGCTTCTTTCAAGCATGTACTTTAGCCACAGCTAATACTCTATTTTAGTATGGCTAAAAATTGATCACATTTAGCTTCTTGTTGATAGTTTGTGTGTGTTATTTGAAACTATAATAATCCCTATAAAATTTTTCTATTCATCAATTATCACAGGGCTTTATTTTCTTCGCTCTTCTGTGCCAGGAATTTGGGAGAAAGACTATCCCTGAGGACTTAGTCAAGAAACAGTACCTTGCATGCAGACATGGTGTTGGAATTTCTGCATTTTTCTTTTAGGGCATCAAATTCCATATGTTGATCTACACATGCTTTATATTAGGTTTGTTTGATAGTGTCTTTAAGGGTACAGTTCTATAAAAATCAAACTTGATTTCTTTTAGGAAAAGTTAAGAAAAAGAACCGAAGAACCTGATCGTGATGAGCGTTTAAAAAAGGAGAAGCAAGAACGGGAAGAAAGAGAAAAAGAACGGGAGAGAGAAAGAGAAGAAAGAGAAAGGAAAAGACGGAGAGAAGAGGAAGAAAGAGAGAAAGAAAGGGCTAGAGACAGAGAAAGAAGAAAGAGAAGTCGTTCACGAAGTCGGCATTCAAGCCGAACCTCAGACCGAAGATGCAGCAGGTCTCGGGACCACAAAAGATCACGAAGTAGAGAAAGGAGGCGAAGCAGGTATATAGCATGAGAGAGCGTGCAGTATGCAGTAGCAATTGCTAGTGTTATTTCCTTGGTCCTTGGGAAGCTCTTAAGTATCATCAAGCACTAGGATGGATTATGAGAGTGGAATCAGTGAGCCAGTCCATCTTAAAGGCAGCTTCTTTGCTATTTCCCACCAGTCTAAGGAGGTTTGAGGCACTCTTTCTAGGAAGTCCATGTTACCAGATGGTCTCTTTAAGTGCATCTCTTCTCATTGATTCTAAGAAGACATTTAAATTATAAGTTATTTTGGTAAAATTACCTACTTTTGCTTTGGATGACATCATGCGGAACATAAGAATGTGTTTAAT
>NC_138383.1:23053085-23084567 GCF_054177405.1 Leptonychotes weddellii
AGTGTCCGAATCTTGATTTCAGCTCAGGTCATGATCTCAGGGTCATGAGATCGAACCCCGCATTTGGTTCTTTGCTGGGCATGGAGCCTGCTTAAACCCCTACCCCCAGCCCCCATCCCGTGTGTGCTCGCTCATCCTTTCTCTCTCTCTCAAAAAAAAGTCATGTTGATGACTCTCTTAGCACTATTTGAAAAATTGAAGTTAGATTTTCAATAATTTCCAGTTCTTAAGATTTCTACTGTAGATATGTATTAGTGGATTCTACCTATTTGCCTTTTGTATCTTGTTAATTGTTGAACAGTGTATAATTCTTGCAAGTTTTTTTCTCATTGTAATGTCAGCTGAAGTTGCATTCCTTTTGTTTTCAATTGTGAAGAAGTAGAGATCGACGAAGAAGCAGAAGCCATGATAGATCAGAAAGAAAGCATAGATCTCGTAGTCGGGATCGAAGAAGATCAAAAAGCCGGGATCGAAAGTCCTATAAGCACAGGAGCAAAAGTCGGGACAGAGAACAAGATAGAAAATCCAAGGAGAAAGGTTAGTTTATGTGAGAATTCAGTTCATTAATAGGAGACTATTTTTACACTCTTTTCTCCCCACTCACATTTCTTTGGACACAGGCAGAGTCCCATTTCAATCTCTATTCTTATTTACTTACTGCGAATACCATTCAGTAGGAGACCAGCAGTATTTTCCCCTTTCTTCCTCTTGATTTGTGAGAATGACAGTTGACCTGGTGTTTTCTTAGAACATGTTAAAACCACATCCTTCAGTTATTCACCTAAAGGTTTATCGTCTCGATTCTTCCAAGTATTGCATTACCTTTCAGGGTTATTAGAATTAGTAGAATTTATTAGCTTGTTTATTGGCAATACTTTTTTTTATCTGCTGCGTGTACCATAGTATGTCTTGCAGAGTAAGTGTGCTGTGTTGCATTGGTCCTCGTGTGCAGCCTTCATTTACCTGTGTAATTAACGTCCAAGTTTGTGGAAGTTGAATACCTTACCTATGTTTTAACCATGTTTTCTATTGAAACAACATGCTCTTTCCTTTGTACTTTTCCCGTTGGTTTTTGGTGGCATTCCAGTGGCTGGAATGCACTATTACTGCACTGTTAATGGACTTTTTCATTTTGTCTTTGGCATGTTTTCACCTGGATGTTCTCATCTTTTAGCTTAGTCTTTACTGAAAGATAATTCTTTTAAATCATCAGGGTCTCCTTTCTGTATTTTCTTTAGTTTCTTCAGGCATCTTTCATTTTGTATTGACTGGGCCATTCTGCTTTGCATGGTTTTTAGGAATGAGAGCAAGGGCCAGTTTCTAATTTTCTTGGCTCTGCTTGTTACATCTGTTCTGCCTGTCTGTGTCCATGTTTGATTACCCAACATACGTGCTGCTGTGTTTGAGTTTATTAAACTGGACTTTTATATGACACTCATTTCTTATTTTCTTTTTTGGAACTATTTTGTGGTGTTTGTTTTTTGTGGGTTTTTTGGGGGCCAGACTCGGGTTTTGTTAGACTGATTTAGAGAACTAGCACCGCAAACAATGGACATACTTTCTGGTCTTAGGCTTTCATTTTTCCTCAAATAGGTGTACCTTGTCTTTTAAAAAAATACTTAGATATATTGGGTTTTTTCCTACAACATGGAGCAAATGTTAAAAAGTAGGAAACAAGGACAGTTTTTTAAATTTACTGTCACGAGCTTTAAGTTCAGAAATTACTTCTGTGATTCAACCAGCAGTTGTTACGAAGGATTGTTGCCTGATTTTACATTAGTTTTAAAATTTCACCCAACCTTTTTTGCAAGACTTTTTGTGTAATGTCTCTTTCGGGGGACAAGTCCAATATCAAGAGCCAGATAATGGATGTCAGAGATCAAATTAGTCACTTCTCTTTGAGAATTAAAGCTCTTTGCTGTATCATACTTTGTGTCACTTAAAATAGTTGGATTGGTTCTTGGGACAAAAGCTAGCTAGCCTTCATAACTGGGATCAACAATGAGCAATGGCCTGACTAAAAACAGGACATGTTTGTGTAATTTCTGGGTAGAGCAAAAAGATGTCCTGAATTGCTTAGCTATAAAAAATCCTAATTGTGATAATGACATCATAGAATTTAATAAAACTTTTACTTAAGTAAATAAGCTGCATTGTGTTTGGATTATGGACAAACAGGATTTTCCTGGTGAGGGATGGAGGAAGGAGAGAAGATTTGATTCGGAGAAAGCTCTGCATCAGGTCCACCTTGAAAGATTGGGAATGCATTACAGATTTGTTTTAAACTTGGGGATTTCTTCTAGAAGTGATACGATTTATTGGCTTTTGAAAATGCCATGTAGCCATTCAGGCACTCCTAGGTAATAGATGACTGAAGGCCTGAACTCTGAGCAGGAATAGCATTTAATGGCACGAGTTAAGCGGAGTTCACTACTCCACGTGCTGCAGTGGAAACACTTCAGTTCCACAGTGGAAACTGGTTTCTTCCACAGACCTATAGTTCTTAACACCAACCGATTTAGGGTTCTCTCTCCGTCAAGAGAGTTTCCTTTTTTTTTTTTTTTTTATTTATTTGAGACAGAGAGAATGAGAGACAGCATGAGAGGGAGGAGGGTCAGAGGGAGAAACAGAATCCCCGCCGAGCAAGGAGCCCGATGCGGGACTCGATCCCGGGACTCCAGGATCATGACCTGAGCCGAAGGCAGTCGCTTAACCAACTGAGCCACCCAGGCGCCCGAGAGTTTCCTTTTTTAATCCGTAGCCCTGAAATCCACCACATTTTGTGGATGTCCTTAGGACTATTAAGATCTACCATATCTACATAGGACAGAAGATAAGATTATTGGACTGACTACTAGTCCTCTACGGGGCAACAAGACGACTCTCCTTCATTGAAGCTACCTGTGCACCGGAGAAGCCCATAAGGCACAAAGGGAGGACTTTCCCACAAGGTCAGTTAGAGCACACTGTACTGGCACAGTTCTCATAAGTCGACGGACAGACATGGAGCAGGTCCTGCAGTCAGCTACTCGGACATTGCTTCGTGTGCATTTTGCAAGTCTTACGGACTGAATATGCTCACGTACGATCGATCTGCAGTTGTCCCATTCTTTGAGTGCCCCTGCCACCACCGTATTTTGTTTTCATTACCATCCCTCTCCCAGTTACTTGCTGTTGTGTCTTAACAACTTTGTCCAGAATCTGTAGAGGGTTGTGCTTCTCTTAAAACGTCTGTCTTATGAACTACTCTGCTAGACCAGCTCTTCTTGACATAGTTTTACGGGGAAAAATAATTTTTCCACAAAGCTTGTAGTTTGCATTAACATTTTCTGTAGAAATCTTTTGTTAGGCAATACTTGGAATTAAAAAAGCTGGAATATACTTGACCCATGTACCACTTTCTGCCCCTAGTCTGAGGTTTACCATTCCAAGGAAAACAGTAGGAGAAAAAGTTGAGATTTACTTTTTCCATTCTTAATTCGCAGTTGAGTTGAATTTTAATTTTCTCGTTTTGGAAAAACAACTCTGAGATGGCATATATATTACTTTTCCTAGCAAAGCACCAAAGTTCAGTACTTGGATTGAGATCTGAGATCTGCTTTCTTTCATTGGGCTTGTTCCTCTTAGGTATTCAAATATGTACACATGTAAGTAAGCTTTCGCATTAAAAAAAACCTGTAGTTGGAGAAACCTGCCTATTAAGTGTTCAGCTTTTTTCACCCTTTGCAGTTACTGTTTTTACTTTTTACCTTCATAATTTACTTCACGTGAACGCAGTTTTTGTGTACTATCTTCGTAGCTTTCCCATTGTTTTTGGATGTTCCTTACCCCAAATGAAACTTACTTAAATCTTAGATCCTGCGGTGATTTGGAGTGGCCCGTACTTAGTAGCTTCTCACCAGTTGGAGAGAATATGCCTACTGTTTTCACCTTTTGCTTTCTCGTAATTCCTTGTACGGTCCTCTCCCTCCTTCATAAATTATAAATTTTATCCCTCTAATAGATTCATCAAACTGTGTTACTTGCAGTCTGTGGGAAATAATTGTCTTTTCATCTCTCAATTGTTTCACTTTTCAAAATGTCATGTATGTATTGTATTTTACTTTAAAATCCACGATCAATGTCTTCTTTTATGGCAGAAAAGAGGGGATCTGATGATAAAAAAAGTAGTGTGAAGTCCAGTAGTCGAGAAAAACAGAGTGAAGACACAAACACTGAATCAAAGGAAAGTGATACTAAGAATGAGGTCAATGGGACCAGTGAAGACATTAAATCTGAAGGTGACACTCAGTCCAATTAAAACTGATCTGATAAGACCTCAGATCAGACAGAGGTAAGTGTATTGTTTCTCACTTTGATTAGGGCTTTTTGTTACTGTTTGACAGTGCAGCGTAAGTATGCACAGATGAAGATGGAGCTAAGCCGAGTAAGAAGACATACAAAAGCATCTTCTGAAGGAAAAGACAGTGTAGTCCTGCAAAACATTTTGAGGTACATTGTTTTGTCTCAGCTCTTTTGTAGCAGACTCGTGCCCCCATTAGTGTGCCTCTTTGGAAATTATTGCCCACGTTTGTAATATAGTCGCCATTGAAAGTTAATTATCCTTTTTTTAGGGATTTTGCTGTCATTTCTTTTTTTTTTCTTTTTTTTTAATAAAAAGGTTGAACTGTTTTTTTTTTTTTCTTTTTGGTATTAAGTCCATCTTGTGTTGGTACATTGGCAGAGACATATGCTTTAAAAACTTAAATATTTCTGAGGCACATGTTGGACTACTTTGTTTTAATTAAACTGCTAGTATTTATTTGTCAAGGATGTTTCTAGTTTTTTGCTTTATTGCCTTGCATTCTAATGCAGTTTGTTCTGTAACTCGAGAGCCAGTAGCATTGGATTGATGGAAGTGTAGGGTTTATGAATTATTGCAGCTGACTACCATACCTCACACAGCGTTGGTGTTGTGAGCGGCCCATGAAAAGCCAAATTAAAAATCAAGGATTCAGTCAAACTAAGCAGGTACTCATGCCAGGTACTCCTTTCTCTACCCACATCCATGTTTGAATGCTATTGCCTGTGATCTTTACGCTTAACTGTTGTGTATCTTTTTTGTTCTTTACAAGAAGCACAGAGGGGTTTTTTGTGTATTGCGTGAAAACTTACAAACCAAATGTTAACAGAATGGAATTTTTTTTCAACTGTATGTAGGGATGCAGTGGTGCCCAGAATTAGATATCTTTAAAGAATTTTAAATACAATAAACACTTCATATTATTCGCCTTGTTACATTCAATGCAATTCTCAAGTCTTTAAGAGGTATGTGTTTAATATTTCCTACGGTGTAGGAGCATTTGCAGTCAGCCATAGGTGCGTAGGCGTAGTCCCTGGCTGATAATGTTTAAAGCAGCAGTGAGTAGCAAGGACAGACACCTTCAGTCTCTGAAACACAAAGAACTGATGAATCGGATAGAATGAATTTGGGTTTTTAAAGAACTATTAAAAGTTAGGTTTTATAAGAGTTCTTAAAACCTATAAACTGTTCATTCTTTGGGCTAGTGGCTTGGGATAAAATAAATAAATGAAAGGGACTACCAATTAGTTGGTTTGTCAGTGTCTTTCTTCTTCTAGGACAGCAATCTAGTGTTCCGTGTGTGAGCCATTCACACATAGGCAAGCATACACAGGCACAAGGCTTTAAGTCCACACTGATGCCTTGAGAATTAAGAAGAATACAAACATTCCATATACATATATTAATTAGCAGTTAGTGACTGGGCCAACACTTAGTCATAAAAATTTGCCTTTTACATGTTGTCTAATTACCATTTTTCCCCAAATTTTGCATTGTAGGACTACTGTTCGAAGATTTTTGGAAGAAAACTGAAAAACGGCATAAAGTGAAGATCGACATTAAAATGAGGTGAAAGAAAACTATAGTGGCATAGAAAAAGTATAAAGCTCAGTTAGTTGTTTTTTGTTTTTTTTGTTTTTTTTTGTTTTTATTAAAAATTAATTCAGGACTGATGTGACCATACCACATTTCAGAACATGTGTTGATAGTATATATATATGCCACTGAAAACTTAGGTCCTGTATCATATTTTTTTTTCTTTTAAGACTTTTTAAGAAATATTACCTAAACATGTGGCTTGCTCAGTGTTTAATTGCAAGTTTTCATTCTTGGACTTTGAAAACAGGATTAAACGTTAGTATTTGTGTGAATCAGACTAAGTGGGATTCCATTTTTACAACTCTGCTATACCTAGCCTTTGGATTTAGAAGTGAAAATAAAGTATCTCTGACTTTCTGTTACAAATTTGATTGTCTCTGTCATTGAAAAGTTTTAGTATTAATCTTTTTCTAATAAAGTTATTGACTCTGAACTAGTCCCTTGTTTTAAATATGAGGTGCACTGTTACTAGAGGTGTTGGTGTACAGTTTTATCTGATTGTTCTGTTTAAGACTAATTTTTATAGAATTTTCACAGTTTAAATGTTTTAAATAACGGTGCTTCAATTTTGGGTGGTTATGAATAAATTTGAATTCTGCTTTTAATAGCAAAGGTGTACAGTGAACTAGAATATATTTTTACATCCCTGAGAGATTCCTTTAGTAGTAGAAAATTCAAAATATCCTTCTGATGAACACTCTCCTCCTCTAGCAATGAAATAATGATGTAGAAGAGCATTTAGGAATTTAACTAGCTTTTGTTGGTCTTTGTTTTAAATCCTGTATCAAGATTTCTTTTAACCTGGTCTTGTCAGATTACAGATGTATTCATTTCTGTGTGTGGGGTGTGTAATACACATAATAAGGATTTATTTTAAAAACTGATGCTTAAGCAGGTAATTTTTTTTCCACATACAGCTAATTTGGCAGCATGTTTCTATCTTATAGCCAGCTTTAGTGGCTGTGTAAAAGTATTATCTCCAGTTACGTGTATCATAGCAGTTCTTTGTGAATTATAGTTTTCAAATCTTGCTGTCCATTTATAGGTAGTGAAACCCGGTCATCGGGTTAAATGACTTATATAAGGTCACATGGTTCCATGTTGATAGAGAGCTAGCCCGTGGAACCTGGGTCTCTGCCTCTTGGTCCAGTGCTTCACTATTATGCCACTGTATTCATTCTAATGGACATGGTGAACTGTCACAGAATTTACTAAAACACCCTCCACCAAGCTTTGGAAAGTAATGAAAACTACCACCTCAGAGGTGCTCTGTGTCGGATCATGCTAGGAGCACATAGCACTCCTGGCTTACCAGCTGATCCTGGAGATTGCAGCAGGAGGTGAATGGGTTATCTCTGACTTTGTCAGGATTAAGTTGAGATGCGAAACAATCCAACACAAAGCCTAGTATGGCTTTGTGTAGTTTGACAAGATTGTGGTTGTAAGAGTAAAAGGACTTAAAGTGCTAGTTTACCATATTCTATTATTCAGTATCAAGAAGAACAGAAAACAATTTGCTAAAGTATTAAGGACTAAATTGTTAAGGAATTAAAATGCCAGATTTGTTCTGCCTCATCTAGAATCAGTAGCTAACTTATTTCGGTGAGGTACAGTACATGAGTTCAGGAAAAGTTGTCGTCATCTTCAAGATTGTGGAGACACCTTGATGGGTTGATCATGATTAAAGTTCTGTAGGATTTGAGGGAGAGGTCTGGCCTCTTAGGGTGGCCATGACTAAGGTCTGGTTTTAGTTGGAGATCAAGTTGGGTTGCCCTGAACACCCCAAATTTAATCAGGTTCAAGAGGAAATGATTCTTACCAAATTCATAAGAACCCAATATAGAGGCAATGTGCTAATTGAATTTACTATGAGAAATACACATTTCTGCCTTGAGGGCCAAATGGTTGTCAGAGGGTCAATGTGTATTTTCTCTGTGAAAAGCCTTTTAGGGGCACCAGATTTTATTACTCAGAAGATTACTTGGTAAGATTGGAATGGGATCAGAGCAATCAGGTTTTTTTAACTTTTTATTTTGGAAAACTTAAGACCTACATAAATGAACAACAGTATAATTAGCCTCTATTAAAACTCACCACTAGTAAGATTCAGTGGCCAGTCTTAATATGTGTATGTGCATGTGTGTATGTATCCCCTGCCTATCATTTTCAAGCAAGTCTCAGACATACCATTTAATCTGTAAATATTTCAGCATGTATTTCTAAAAGTTAAAAAATTAAACAAGTTCATTAATGAAAATAAATGGGATGAACTTTTATTTGGCTAGAGTCCTCAACTGTAGTGTTGATCTGGTAGCTTACTTTCCATTGTATGTCTCAAGGGGACCAGGTAATGAGTCTGCTGCTCTGGCATCCTCCCCTCTGCCTGGCATCACCTCCTGTTTTGTTAATACATTTTTCCTTCAAACAGATCACAGTATATTTACAGTTGACCCTGAAACAATGAGGGAGGTTAGGGGTGTCAGCCACCCCCCACCAACCCCCATTGAGCCAAATCCACCTATACTTGACTTCCCCAAAACTAATAGCCTACTGTTGACCAGAAGCCTTACCTATAACATAGTCAATTAATATGTATTTTGCATATGTATTACACACGCATGCTTACAATAGAGTAAGCTAGAGAAAAAGTTTTAAGAAAATCTTAAGAGAGAACATATTTATAGTACTCGCTGTAGAAAATCCCTGTATAAGTGGACCCATGCAGTTCAAATTCATGTTCAAGGGTCAGCTGTATTTTTCAGTTTGAATTAAAACCCATTTCTTGCCTTCTCGAGGTTATAATAAACTAGTCCTATTTCAGCTCCGATATTTATCTTCTCTCCTTACACAGGACACCTGCAGGCAGTCTGTCTGGTTTCTTCAATATATAGTTAGTGTCACAGAGGACAAACCACCCTATTTCCAAGGTCTGAGAAAACTGACTACATACAGGTTGTTAGCCACCTTCCGATTAAAGTTTCTAGAGATGTTACAACGGAACAATGTAGGGTGGGAGTTTAGAGCTTGCATCCATTCTGTGCTTTTAAAAATGCATTTTAGATGGGCTGTGTGAATATTTTTAAGCATTATTCTAAAGTGCATGAAACAAAAGGAAAACACTTGAGAATTCATTGTGTGTATTTTCTGTGGGATGGGACTTCGTTCAGGGCCTGTTTTCACATGTGAGTTCAGACTGATTTTTAGTTGTTTATGAAAGAACCACAGGTGACTACTTTTAAAGAATTTTATGTTATAATTGTAATGCTTGTACATGGTTCAAAAAACAACAGTAGAAGTGTTAAGTGATCTCTTTCTCCCTTTTCCTGTCCCTCTGTTCTTCCTCTCCAGGAGCTACTGTTAACAGTTATTCCTTCTGGAGGGAAGTGGGTGGTGGGGGATGTAAGCATATATGTATAGACGGTTTTTTATATATGAAGTACACCATATGTTTTGAATCTTGCTGTTTTCACTCCGTATATTTAGAAACATTTGAGATCTAGGAGACCGCCCTTTTAAGTTTTAACATGTAGTTTTTTAAAAATACATTTCAAGTAAACCAAAGCAGAGAAGTCAATGTGTTTTTCATTGTTGTATCAGATTTTTAAATTTCCTACTTTGAAAATGCAGTTTGAGAGTCATAGTTGATCTGTTTCTTCTCCTCAGCCCTCCCAAGTAGCTCAGTTGTCAGCAGATTTAAGAATGTTTAGGAACAGCGGCTTTGGGAAGTAGTTTGGCATAAGTGGCCATGCCCTAACTTCTCAGTGTGGCTATTGCACTCCTAGATACATACCCTAGAGAAACTCTTACACACGTGTGTCAGGACGTGGATGTGGAAGTGTCATAACAGCATTGTTTGTAATAGGAAGAAAAGGAAAACAAAAAACTGGAAAGACCCCGCCTGTCCTTCAGCAGTCCACTGGAGAGATTCCGTGGCCTAATCCTACAGTGGAATTGCACAGAAGTTAGACTGAGCTACAGCTACATGTGTGAACACAGATGGATCTTGGTGGTTGGAAAAGCAAGTTGCAGAAGAATACATCCACTATGGTTCCATTTCTGTGAAGGTCAAAATCAAGCTGTTAAATCTATGGTAAATGGAAGAAAAGCAAGGAAATGATTAACATGAAATTCAGTGTTACCTCCTGCATCGGAGGGACGGAGGAGGAGGGCACGGAACAGCCTTCGGAGGAACTGCTGCCGATGCTTTGTTGCTAAAGCTGGGTGGGCGGTTTCTTTTTTAAACTGTATGTTTATGTGCTTTTTGTATGTATGGTATTTCTTAATAAAATTTAAATTTAAAAAATGGGAAAAGGTCTTGGTGTAGGTAGTGACTAACATATAAGCATACTGTTATTTAATGAAATTTACTTTCTTGTAGTGACAGGCAGGTGTAAAAGGTATGGTTTCCTGAGCACCAAATTTAGGGCCTTAATTGTAGTTATTTAGAAGCAGGGCCTAAGTGGATGTTTTCTTTGTGATCGCTTATTTTTATCTTTACATACTTTCATTTGGGATTTGGGTGTCAGCCAGGGAGCTGCTGCTGCTGTTCTCTACATGTCTTGCAAATTCACGCCCTTCCAGAAAGGGAACTGCTGGGTGAGAAGAGCAGTACTCCTGGCTGGTGGTCAGCACGTGCTTCCCCTGTTCAAACTAGATTGTCCGATCAGAGGGACTGTTCCATTTTGGCCTCTAATACTTTTATGAGGGGCACCATGAAGCGTTAGATGTTCACTCTTTAAAAGGGCAGTGACTGGAAGTAGAAATGTATCTGCAGTTGCATAAAATTCACCTGTATCCGCAGTGCTGGTGTGCCAGGTGCTGTTGTGATAACCTCGGATAGATCAGTGAGCAAAGTAGGAACAACTTCTAGTGGAGTCTGTCAGGCCTGTGAGCTGTACAGGAAGAATTTCTGTTCTGAGGGATGGGGCGCTGCTGTGTTACCAGTCACCACCTTGTAGATGAACGTTAGGTTGTGAACGACTAAGAATTCTCTGGATCATTCCATCTTTTTGTTTTAACCTACTACATGTGTTCTGGAACCTTTCAGGATAAGCATCCTAGTACCTGATTCGTTTCAACCACTTAAAAATCTTAAAATGGCATTAAGTTGGCGTAAAAGTCAGTGGAATTGTACCTTCCTCAGAAACTAGTTTCCACAATCTCTGCATGAAGTGTAAATTACAATGAAAATTACTCTTGAAGCTTCAGTTTTCATTAATCAAAGCCTTAAGACCATTCATGTTATAGGAAGTAAGTTTTTACAATTTTTTCGTGCAAACTGTATTGGAATGGATATTGAGTTTGCCCAACGGTCTCATGATAAATTGCTGCCCTTGTTGAATTACTGTAATTAATCATGAGGCCACACTGTAGGTTCTGTTATTATCATAGTGTAAGCTTTCCTCCCAACATTTTGTTCAAATTTATTCTACCATATTCACCAAAAAATCCCACCTAAAACCTCACTTCCCCCACAAAGGGTGATTTGGGGCCATTAACAGCCAATCCTGAGCTCCTGCCCAAATTTTCCTTATTCAAAACAAAATTGAGAATACCTCAGGGAACTGGCCCTTGGGGATTGATCGCCTGTCATCTCCCCAGTCCTGTGGCACTGGAACGGCGCTACATGGAATTGGCTTGCAATAGGGGCTGTGCTGGCTCTTTAAAGACCTGTGATGTGGATGCTGAGCTTAGAATTTCAAGCAGAGGTGCTCCCACCCAAAGAGGTCCATGGCAACTAAGCAAATTGCAGGTTCAAGTCTCATGTACTCATCCCATTTTTTTTTTTTAATTTAAAGATTTTATTTATATATTGGAGAGCGCTCACCAGCAGCCGGTGGCGGCGGTGGGGGCAGGGAGCTGAGGGAGAGGCACTAGCAGACGCAAGCCTTGATCTTGACCCTGAGATGACCTGAGCCGAAACCCAAGAGTCGGATGCTCAATCAACTGAGCCACCCAGGCACCCTTCACATTTTTTTTTTTTAAAGATTTTATTTATTTGAGAGAGAGAGAAAGAGACAGCATGAGAGGGAGGAGGGTCAGAGGGAGAAGCAGACTCCCTGCGGAGCAGGGAGCCCGATGCGGGACTCGATCCCGGGACTCCAGGATCGACTGAGCCGAAGGCAGTCGCTTAACCAACTGAACCACCCTTCACATTTTTATGAGTGAAATGATACATCTGTACCCACACTATTTAAAACCTTGCTCTTTGGACAGTTGGGCGAGGTGTTAGTATAGTGTTTGTCCCCCACCCTTCATCAAAGCCGAGATAGAATTTGCAGAGGCGTCGTGGTGGCCCATTATGTGCTGGGGGAGACAAGACACTGCTTGGCAGAAGGAGCTCTGATGTTCTATAGCTCAGTTCCATGAATTTGAGTCCGGGAGTAATGGCTGGGAAGAGAAGTGACAGTGTGTGGGGTAAAGTGGGTAAATGAGGTCAACCTACCGAGTGCTTCCGAAGTACTAGTTCTTAACTAGAAGTTTGGGTGAGTTGACCCAGAAGGATTCTAGGTAGTGTGATGGGAGGAGGCTAGCTTTGAGCTAGTTGTTGGTAAGGGTGCCGACTTTGTTTTTTTCATCTGATTAGCAGAAGTGAGTGCTGTGGGCTGTGCCTTTGCTGTTTGACAAGTAGTGTTAAAAATGGCCTCAAAGGTAACTCAAGTCTTATCAAGGCATGCCAGTTTATAGGCAAGTTTAAAAGTGTAAATAGGAAATGATGGTGTGACGTGTTTTTATTTTTTTGAAGATCTTATTTTTTTAAAGATTTTATTTGACAGAGACAGCGAGAGAGGAAACACAAGCAGGGGGAGTGGGAGAGGGAGAAGAGGCTTCCCGCGGAGCAGGGAGCCCGACGCGGGGCTCGATCCCAGAACTCTGGGATCATGACCTGAGCCGAAGGCAGACGCTTAACGACTGAGCCACCCGGGCAACCCCATGAAGATTTTATTTTAGAGCATGAGGGGAGGGGCAGAGGGAGAAGAGAATCTTAAGCAGACTCCACGCTAAGCGGGGAGCCCGATGCAGGGCTCAATCCCAGGACCCTAACATCATGACCTGAGCTGAAACCAAGAGTTGGATGCTTAACCGACTGCACCACCCAGGTGCCCCTGTACAATTTTTAAAAAATAGCTCTTTGTCAAAGCACTTTGAAATTTCTCCCTGCCCAGAGAAGTTTGAGATGAGGGAACAATTTTCCAAAGTACACACATGAAGTTAGCAAACCAGTACATGCATTCCGACGTGGTTATTTACAAAACAATGATCCCGGTGTTTCATTTCTGGGGTTTTCTAATAGGTCAGTTTAGCAGCATTGCTGTTGTAGCAGGGCTTCTTTGTCAGGGATGGTGTGTATTCTACCAATTCAGAGCTTCCGTTTTTCATTAGGATGAGTTCTATTTCCTGAAAGTCCCGTAGTCTTAGAATGTCTTTGTCCTTAATATGTAAAGGAAATTACAGGGTGGTTTATAGATAGCATGTGAAATTATTAAGATTAAAAAGTCTTAATGGCCAGCATCTTGGGTTCTTGCCTAAACTCAGGATATTTCTCTATTGGTTTCTCTGTCGTGGTAAACTAAGGTAGCAGTTGAGAAGCTTTTTTCTTTTTTTGGTCTCTGTTGTAGGTCCCTAAGGGGACGACTATAGACCAAACTGATACTGCTGAAGAAAGGGCTCTTTTTTTTTTTAAGTAATAATTATAGCACTCATTTATTAAGAAATTATCATGTACCAGTAACTGTATATACATTATTTCAAATCCAGAAAAGGGCATTAAAAAAATCTAGAAAATACGATCATCCTGCCAGTCCTTTACAAAGAATATACTATTAGCCTTGACACCAATGAGAATTGTTAAAGGCATTTTGAGAGCTTTTAAAAAATAATAATGCCCAAAGAAATGAGATTTTTCTCCTGAAATTAGCTGTATTTTGAATCTGGAAAATCTATAAAAATGCAAAACAATTTCGTTTCATGAGATTACAAAGGCTGAACTGTTGTAAGCAAGTAAAGGTGGGTTAGTCTTTTCATTCCCGGGGACCATGCCGCCTATTGTTAACCCAGGTTTGCAGAGGTGGAAGGGGCCATATGCATTGAACTGAGACTTCCATTTGGGCATTAGTGTGATTCAGACCATTTTAAAGGGTTTATGAATTTAGGTGTGCAAATCGGTAAAAGCACCAGATTGAAAATTACCTAGCTACCATGCTGTTCTGCAGCCCGAATTTCCCAGTGTCTTAAATTTGTTTTCGCATTAGAAATGCAAAAGCTAAGTGATTAGCTTCACAGAGCATTAATTTTGCCCACTTAGAACCCCGTCTGCATTTAGACACTTTGCAAACCCTACCTTTCTGAGCAGTGTGTTTGGTAGCTTTCTGATCATCTTCACTCGCTCTGGTTCAATCCCCAGTTCACAGCAACTGACTTTTAGTAGATTCTGATAACTCAGCTCTCCTCTGTTCAGTTCAACTTCAATGAAGTCATTTTCTCTGGGACTCTGAATTCTGACTTTAAGCACCAGCTCTAGATCACCTGCAAATTCATTTGTAAAAGAAAATACTGCATTTAAAGCCTTTCAATTGACATCATCCATTCTCACAGCACAGGGCATCTCAAGAACTGCATGATAGATAGACATGTGGTTTTTATTGGTGTATGGGCTTTTCTTGGGGTACTCTGGGATGTACGCCCCATTATACTCACCAAAAAGCTTGCGGTTAGAAGCCGGACTAGGATTGAAAAAATTAATATTTAAATGTATCACCCTTGAGCAGTACATGGTGTTTGAACTTGTCTATTTGAAAAGCTTCAAGGAACTGTTGAGCTCTGGGGCTCTGTATCCTTGAGAAGCTGTTGTGTAGACGTGCAGGTGATTCTGTGTGATTCCTACTGCACCCCTCCCTGGGACTTTAAGGTGACAGGTGGGCCCTGAGAAACAGCATAATTGTACCATCTTTTGCGGGGGGGACAGTGGTATCAAGTGAGTTCTTCCCACTCACTGTCCTAAGGAGGAGGGGTATGGACTGAAGGTAGAAGAACCTGAGTGGTGTGTTTGGCTTTGCCACACGGCTACGGGGCTGAGTCCTCACCTACACAGGTGTCCTCAGGTTTGGCATCCTCTGGGTCAGCTGGCAACTGCGGATTGGAGCCTTGTTTATATTCACCTGGTAAAGAATTGGAATGAGAAAGTGTAGGGGCACCTGGGTGGCTCAGTCGGTTAAGCATCTGCCTTTGGCTCAGGTCATGATCCCAGGGTCCTAGAATCAAGTCCCGCGTCGGGCTCCCTGCTCAGCTGGGAGTCTGCTTCTCCCTCTCCCTCTGCCTCCGCCCCACGGGTCGTGCTCTCTCTCTCGCGCGCTCTCTCTTTCTCTCTCAAATCTTAAAAGAAAAAGAAAGCATTGAGAAATGGCAGGCAGCACTTCGGCGTTTGGCTCTCTGCCAGATCTGCCAGTTAAACAGGGAAAATAATGCCCCCTCTTCACTTCCTGCTCCCTAGTTCCGCCTCCTCCTCAAAGGAAAAGCCAAGTCACGAAAAGGGCAGTAATTATGTTCAAACTCAAAGAGTCATTTTCCTTCATCACGGCCCAAATCATGAAAAGGAGCCGAAACGCTATTTTTAAGTGGTCTGTAATCTGGGGAAGAAATATTTATAATCTGTGTGCTTAACTCAAGTTTCTACTTAAATATTTTGGGCACTGTGCTTCGTGTCCCCAGTTCTCTAGCAGAGTCCCTTTATAAGGCATTTTCTCCACCAGAGGGAAGTGAAAGGAGAGTGAGCATTAGAGTGCTTTCCGGGGGCCAGGCCTTTCCCAGTCTCACAGGATCCGCCCTGCTCCCTGAGACCCTGCTCTGCACCAGGCTAAGCCCTGGCGACAGGATTCAAGCTGCCACCGCAAAAACCCAGAGTGGTTTCTGTCCTAGAACTGGCAAACTAGAGGAGAGAGATCCTGATTAAGTGGCCTCAAGTAAATGTGAAGTTACAATCGTGGGGCTGGCGAGGGCCAGAGACAACAATAGCATGAAAGCATGGAAAGGGGTCAAAGAAGGGCGCCCTGAAGGCTGGGCATTTGAGCTGACATCTGAAGGATGAGTAGGCTTAACTAGATCCAGAGGGAAAAGAGGCAGATGAGCTTCCCAGGGCTAGAAACAGCAAAGGAACCTGTGTGTGGATGGAGTGGAGATTTTGAGGAAGGAAAGGCAATCCAACATGGCTGCAGGGCAGCGAGCATGGAGGGCCTTAATTGTAGTTCTTTAAATGAGATACACTCATTTCATAAAAATACATAAAATACAATTTCTAAGACAGGAAAAAAATGTAAAATATTTCCTTTTTATATATTGGTTGTGTTGAAATGATAATCTTGATATATTGAGTGAAGTAAATATATTAAAATTATTTTCACCTTTTTTTTTTTAAAGATTTTATTTATTTATTTGACAGAGAGAGAGAGACAGCGAGAGAGGGAACACAAGCAGGGAGAGTGGGAGAGGGAGAAGCAGGCTTCCCGCCGAGCAGGGAGCCCGATGCGGGGCTCGATCCCAGGACCCTGGGACCATGACCTGAGCCGAAGGCAGATGCTTAACGACTGAGCCACCCAGGTGCCCTTCACCTGTCTTTTTTTTTTTTTTTAAAGATTTTATTTATTTGACAGAGCACAAGCAGACAGAGAGAGAGGGCGAAGCAGGTTCCCTGCTGAGCAAGGAGCCTGATGTGGGACTCGATCCCAGGACCCTGGGATCATGACCTGGGCCGAAGGCAGCCGCTTAACCGACTGAGCCACCCAGGCGTCCCTTCACCTGTCTTTTTTAAATGTGGCTACAAGGAAATTTTTAAATATGTAGTTTACATTGTATTTTTATTGGAAAGCACTGGCCCAGGTGAAAGGTTTTGGTTTTTATTCTAGAACAACACCAAGCCATTAGACAGTTCTCAGCCCAAGGCTGTCATAATCAGACTTGCATTTTGGGGGAAAACAAACAAACCTCACTCTCCTCAAAAAAAAAAAAAATCCTATAGGGTGTTGACATTCCCATTTTCAGACAAGAAAATTGAGGCTGAAAGGTGAAGTAACTTGCTTGAACTTGCTCCATGAGTAAATGGCAGGACTGGGATGTGACCAGAGCCAGGTACATCAGTGGAGCCCGGAGCAAAAGGAAGGTGTGCAAAACAGCTTTCCCCAAAGCTGCACCCCTAACCCAGGGCAGAAGGGCGACCCCCCAGGTATCACAGCCTCCCAGCTGCACCCATGTGTACCTGGATTGAGGGGGGGAGGGCTTCCTGCCTCTTCCCTGCCTATCACGCTCGGAACATGCCCTGCCTTGCCTGCCTCAACTCCAACTCTTGAGTCCCTGCCAGGGGCAGAAGGGGACAGGGGAACTCTGGTGGGGAAAGGGCGGTGGGCTGGGAGTGGGGCTGCGCAGACACGGGGTCAAGGCTCCCAGCTCCCAACCCCCCAGCACACGCTCCATCGGCCCGGCTGACTTCACTTACAAAATAGACTTCAAGATAAAATTATTTAAAATGGGGCGCCTGGGTGGCTCAGTGGGTTAAGCATCTGCCTTCGGCTCAGGTCATGAGCCCAGAGTCCTGGGGATCAAGTCCCACATTGTGCTCCCTGCTCAGCAGCGAGTCAGCTTCTCCCTCTCCCCCTGCTCCTCCCCCCTGCTCGTGCCCTCTCTCTCATAAATATTTTATTATTTTTTAAATATTTTCTTTATTTATTTGACAGAGACACAGCGAGAGAGGGAACACAAGCAGGGGGAGTGGGAGAGGGAGAAGCAGGCTTCCCGCTGAGCAGGGAGCCCCGATCCCAGGACCCTGGGACCATGACCTGAGCCGAAGAGAGACGCTTAATGACTGAGCCACCCAGGTGCCCCATAAATAAATCTTAAAAAAAATTATTTAAAATGTGAAGCCAGCGACCACAGAGCATTTAACCCCACGTGTGGGACCCTTTCTGAATGAGGGGCTCTGCACAGCTGCTGTGATCACAGGCCCAAGAAGCCAGGCTTGCTTCTGGCTCAGAAAGTACCCTCGCCACACTGCGCAGTCCCTCCCCAGCCCCTCCCAAGGCAGCGGGACCTGCAGTCCTGTCTTTGCCCTGTGCTCTGGGTCACGGAGTGAGCCCCTGTCCCCGGAAGCCCCTCAGAGCCTCCGGTACCCAACCTGAAATGATGCCTTCTGAACCCCCCCACCACTCACCGCACGCAGACAGAGCAGGGGACCCTCCCGCAGCCTGGCCTACCGCCTGCCGCGGGTAAGAGCGTTTTCCTCTGCCGAACCCGTCGGATTAAGATCCCCTGAGTGCGGACCGGGTCTCGAGAGGTCAGAAAGCACGCCCTTTGAAGTCAGGCAGATTTGGGTTTGAGGTTTTCCTCTACCGCTGTAGCAGTGACTCCTCAGACAAGTTACTTAACCTCTCTGCGCTTCAGTTTTCTGATGTGGGAAATGGGATTAATAATCTCTACCTCGCAAGTCTGTAAGAAGCAAAGCAGTGAGCGCCTGAATCGCGGGCTGCTCCTGTTGATCACAGCTGCGGATTCTTGCTCCCCTACGGGACACTCGGTGCTCGCTCTGCTCCTGACCGCCGGTGGCCGAGCCGGGGAGGGCCCCTGGCCCCACCGGCGGCAGCATCCCCCCCCCCAACACCTTCCTCAGGCCCTGCCCAAATCCTTGAGAACCACGTGGGAAACAGGTCTTCCAGACTCACCTGCCGGCTTCTCCCTCATGTCCTGTTGGGGTTCGGCCATGGGTCAGCTCTGTTGTCCGTCAGATCGGTACCCCTCTCGCATGGATGCACAAGCTCCCAACTACATAGGAAACACCTCCGGAAGCTCCGTGCACCTGGGTGCCGTGGAACAGCAATGTGGTCGGACTGCCACTGGCCCGGTGAGATGAGGCCGGGGGTGCCTATTGTATAGATGGGCAGAGTAAGACTCCCGGGGGGGCTGCAGGGTGTGCAGTGGATGATGCAAGGGAAGTTCGCCCAAGGCTCCTTCCTCCCTTCTCAGGCTGGGTCCAGCAGGTGACACCAGCCGCTAATAGGGCTTACCCAAGGGAACGCGCCCCCAGGAGGCCCAGCCACTGGCACCCAGCTAGACCTTTCCTCGGAAAAGGTTAGCAGCTCCTACATCAGGGAGAGGAAAAGCCAAACACTTAGGTTCTTGGGTCGAACAGGCTCTCCGTCCTCCCCAGTTCTCTCTCCCTTTTCTCCTAACCCCTTCCTCAGCAGCTGCGAGTGCCAAGGAGGCAGGAAGACCCCAGCCCATACCTGGGAGACTCTGCCTTGGCCATGATCCCAGATCCCTTGATTTCAAACCTAAGAATGCAGATGACGGGAGGGGGCTGGAACAGGAGGTTTGGTGAAGAGTGCGTAAGGGGTGCTGAGGATAGGAGCCCACAGGTCTGGGGATGGCTCTCACATTTCATTTAACCCTCCAGTGACAGAACACAGGACTGATGGACAGGGCATCAGAAAGTGGAGGGGGCCAAGGAGGTCACAGCTCGCAGGTTCTCAAAGTTAACTGTGCATTGGAATCACCTGGAAAGCCCTAAAAACCGTGGGTGCCTGGGTCCCACATACTTGGTTTGGGGCGCCATCTGGGCCCTGGAATTTTGGAAAGGTCCCCAGCTGATCTGAATGTGTGACCCAAGCTGAGAACCACTGATTTGATCAAACTGCATCAGGGGCAGAGCAGGGAAGGGAGCGGAGACCCAAGGAAGGCAAATGCTCACCGATGGGCATCTGGGTTGGCGGCCGCAGGCCTGGGGCCGGCTCTGGGGCCCCTGGTCGCCAGCCTGACGCTGCCTCCCGGGCGTGCGACAGTGCCCTTCCTGCCAGGAATGGAGGAAGGTGGGCCTCCAGCAGAGGAGGAAGCGGTGGGACCCACCTGGCCTCAGCTCCTGAGAAGGAAATGCCCTTTGGCCAGTGGGGCCCCCAGGGTGTGGTCAGCCATAAAAAGAGCCAGCCTGGCACCTCCTCACCTGAATGCGTGGGGCCTAGAGATGCAGCGGGCCGAGATGAAAAGGCTTGGGCAGAGGGCTCCGGCCGTTTCCACTCACTCACTGCTCTGCCCATTCATTCACTCACTCCCCATTCACGGGTTCATTCATTCGTGGAGTCCCTCAACGATACTCAAGTTTTCTTCTCATTTGGAGGTCTCTCTCCCTCTTTTTTTTCCTTTTAATTAATTTATTTTTAAAGATTTTACTTTTTTAAGTTATCTCTGCATCCAATGTGGGGCTCAAATCTACAACTTCCAGACTGAGAGTCCCATGCTCTACTGACTGAGCCAGCCAGCGCCCCCCTCTTATTTTTTAACTTTTTTCAAGCAAAGTACTACATGCTGTCGTTTATTTTATTTTAAAGATTTTATTTTTATTTGTCGGATAGAAACAGAGAGCGCACAAGCAGGGGGAGGGGCAGAGGGAGAAGCAGACTCCCTGCCGAGCAAGGAGCCCAATGCGGGGCTCAATCCCAGGACCTCCGAATCATGACCTGAGCCGAAGGCAGACACTTAACGACTGAGCCACCCAGGCGCCCCTACATGCTCCAGTTTAAACTGTCTAACGGTGCTCAAAATCAGGGCCTGTTAGCTAGGAAGAAGGCAACATGCTCGGTGTGGAGGCAGCCACACAGGCCTTGGCGGGGGTCTTTTTCATTCATTAGGCTGGGCACCTAGTGGGCCCTTTTATTTATGTATTAGCTTTTTTGTGTGGAAGGGTAGCTTTTTAGTTTTACACGCTTTCAAACTGACATAAAAGTTGCGAGAAAGAATTTATATGCTTTGCCAATGGTTCACATTTTGCCACATTTGCTTTAATATTCTAAATAGTATAGACATGGGGCGCTTGGGTAGCTCAGTTGTTAAGCGTCTGCCTTCGGCTCAGGTCATGATCCCAGGGTCCTGGGATGGAGCCCCGCATCGGGCTCCCTGCTCGGCAGGAAGCCTGCTTCTCCCTCTCCTGCTCCCCCTGCTTGTTTTCCTGCTCTCGCTATCTCTCTCTCTGTCAAATAAATAAATAAAATCTTTAAAAAAATAATAAATAGTATAGACATATATATGTGTATATATAATATACACACATATACACACACACATTTTTCCCCCTCAACCATTTGAGAGTAAGTTGTAGACCTCCTGTTCCTTTATCCCTAAAGACTTCAGGCTGTATTTTCTAATATCAAGAATATTCTCTTCCATATCAAGATACAAGCATTTCTGGGTGGGGCGCCTGGGTGGCTCAGTCGGTTAAGCATCTGACTCTTGGTTTCGGCTTAGGTCGTGATCTCAGGGTCATGAGATCAAGCCCCACGTTGGGCTTTGCGCTTAGTGGGGAGTTTGCTTGAGAGTCTCCCGCACCCTCTGCCCCTACTCCCTGCTCTCCCTCTCTCTCTTTAAAATAAAATAAATAAGGGCGCCTGGGTGGCTCAGTTGGTTAAGCGACTGCCTTCGGCTCAGGTCATGATCCTGGAGTCCCAGGATCGAGTCCCGCATCAGGCTCCCTGCTGAGCAGGGAGCCTGCTTCTCCCTCTGACCCTCCCCCCCTCTCATGTGCTCTCTCTCTCTCATTCTCTCTGTCTCAAATAAATAAATAAAATCTTAAAAAAATAAAATAAAATATTAAAAAAAAAACCATGGACATGGTTCTAAGTTAGAATTATGCAGAAATTTATATTCATAGAAGTGTCATCCAACATTTCTGCCCCTTCCATTTTGCTCTCATCTATTTCCTGTAGGAAACTAATCTCCTTAGTTTCTGAGCTATCCTTTCTAAGTTTCTTTTTGCAGAATTAACCAGATGGATGTCTATTTTCTTACTATTTCTGTTTCTTTTTCTTTTTTAATTTTTTTTTTTAGGATTTCATTTATTTATCTGACAGAGAGAGAGACAGCGAGAGAGGGAACACAGCAGGGGGAGTGGGAGAGGGAGAAGCAGGCCTCCCGCCGAGCAGGGAGCCCAACGTGGGGCTCGATCCCAGGACCCTGGGATCATGACCTGAGCCGAAGGCAGACGCTTAACAACTGAGCCACCCAGGCGCCCACTCTATTTCTTTTTCTTACAGAAAAGGTAGCACATACATTCTTTTCTACTTTGCTTTTTATTCACTAAACAATCCATCTGGAAATTATTTTATTTATCTGTTTATTTTTAAAGATTTCATTCTCAAGTAATCTCTACACCGAACATGGGGCTCAAACTCATGACCCCAAGATCAGGAGTCACGTGCTTTTCCGACTGAGCTGGCCCAGCGCCCCTGGAAATCATTTTATATCAGTTCGTAGAGATCCCCCTCTCCCTGGGTGGGCATTCGATAGTCCTAGTCCACGAATTGCCTTCATACAGGGATTCAGCATATTTCCAATATTTTGTAATTACCACCAATGCCGTAATTAGTAATCTGCCTATGTGTGTTTTATTGGTGAAGGTGTATATTCTGGGTAGATCCCTAGAAGTAGGATTGGTGGGTCAAAAAGTAAATGCATACGTAGTTTTGTTAGACACGACCACATTTTCCTCCATGAATACTTAACCCTTTCGCATTCCCACCAGCACCGTACAAGCACTTGCTTCCCCATGGCCTCCCAAACAGAGGGCTGTCAAGCTTTGCTATTTCTGCCAATCAGACAGGAAGAGATGAATGTTGGAATGTAGGTTTTATGATTATTGAGGTGAGGCCAAGAGATGAGGAGACAGAGTTACTGAGAGCTCCCAAGAGGAAGGTGAGTGGCAGGGCGTGCCGCATGGGACTGCACGGAGGAGCAGCAGGGTCAGGAGGCAGAGACAGAGCCTTTATTGCATGGCAAGCCTGGCTAAGCAGGTTAGGGACTGCACATTTCCCTGGGCTCCGGGGTGGAGGGAGGGGCGGCCTAATTGTCTGCTCCCCAGCCTGGGGTTGATTAGGGCAGGTGGAGAGGGGCCCCGAGTGTGGGAGCTTGACACCCTGCCAGGTCTGCATTCTTCGGTTGTCTGGGCTTTATATCGTTCACTAGGCTTTTCTCACTGTTGGGGAAGTCTTCACAGGTCTCTCGCTTGAGGAGGAGAGAGCACGGGCGGCGGCTGTCTTTGTCGGGACTTTTTCAAGGACGTTCGTAGAGGGACCGATCTCGGAAGGTAGAGATAGCGTCTCTCTCCAAAGCAAAGGGCGGGTTTCTTTACTGCCCAGTATAATAAAGATAATGACTCCTTGGGGACAAAGGTCAGGCGGGCCTGCTGACCGCTCTAAAAGATTCTGGTTCCCTGAGGTTGGGGATCCTCCTTTGCAAGCTGTTTTATTATTATTATTATTTTAATTATTTGTGTATATTACTTTGAAAAAAAAGAAGAAACACTTTTAATGGCAGAGGAAGGTATCAAGGTAGAAGCTCCTCATGGAGCTTCTCCCCCTGGCCCGCCACACCTGTGTGCCATGGAGAAAACACAGTGGGGGGCTCCCGGGAACCCCAGAAGACCCAGGGCTATTGGGCCTCCAGTGGACCCGAACAGACCCGAGGCTGCCAGGGAGCGGGAGGCTGAAACCAAGCCCACCAATCCAGGGCCCCGAGGTCGGGTGGCTCACTCCAGGACACGCCTGCTCCTGGGGGATAAGACTGCGGCCCCCACTAAGTAGTACTTGGCCCTTAGTAGGCCCTCATAAGTATCCGTCAAATCAATGAGGAAAAATCCATGCTGGCTTCTAGGATTGGAGACCCAGCTAAAAATTCATTTTGGCTCTCTAAAAAAGGTGTGGGCGCTGGGAAGGGAGGGCTGAGGAGGGGGAGGGAGGAGGAGTCATTGTTCCTTGTGAGGGGGGGCCATAGATGATTAACTTCTCTCTGAGCCTCAGTTTCTTCATTTATGCAATGGACGTTAATCATGAATCCCTCTGTTGTAGGGACAGTTCAAGGATAGAATATGCACAAATACCTTCCATATCTGTTGTTGTCTATTGTCACCGCTGGCTGGAGTCCTAGTGGCCCTAAGCCAATTCCTATGAAGGCCTTGGGTACCTGCCAGGCGGCAGGAGGGCACAGGGGCCTTCATTTGTCCAGGGACCGGTTTGTTTCCAAAGACCTTTTACCTGCAGGCCCCACCTCCCCTCAGCTGTTTTGTTTTGTCGTCTTCTTGAGGAGAAGGGGCACGATTGTGGCCATATAGGTTTTTCCTTTGGTCTTGGAATCAGCAAGAAGGCTCAAAAGATGCTGACTTTGTGTGGGACAGACATGCGGGCTGTTTAACTACCTTGTGGTGCTTGAACCCCAAGGGTGGGTGGAAGAGCAGAGTCCCCGGAGTGGTTGCAGGACATGGGGATTTGAATTTAGGATGCAGGGAACAAGGACCTGTCCAAGAGCTTAGCTCGTTGGGGTGGCAGGATTGTCGATCACAAAGCCATCACAGGACAACATTTAAGCGGGTCAGAAGAGAACTCTAGGCCCTCTGCAGGCTTCTCCCCATGGTGTGGCACCCATTGCATTTCTCTTGGGTGGTGGGTGTCTCCCTCACGCCAGGAGGTTCGGATAGGCAGCCGGAAAAGCTGGGGGTGAGCGTCCCCACACCTGCCCAGCCCACCTGCTGCTCTGAACTGTGGGACTCTCCCTGCCGGACTCCTGTCCTCCCCTCGGCGTCTGTGTGTGTGCTGGTTGCTATGGTATTTGTTGGTTTTTTTGACAAAGTAATAGAACGCTCCTGGTTTAAAAAAAAAAAAAAGTCAAAACCTCAAAAGCCTGGAAAGTAGAAAATTCCGTCCTCCCGGGCACCTCCCAGGAACCCTGGGTTCGAACAAAGACATTTCCCCTGCCTTATTCCCTCATGCGTGCCCAGGCCATAGGACAGACAGGTGCCTGGGACCCCCCAGTGCCCACTGTTTGCTGAGTGAATGACAGAACTGTGAATGAATGAGCAGTTTGTGATGAATTTTCCAATATTTTTTCTATGTGCATACTTGCATAAATATACTTAGAAAAAATATGGGATCATGATATAAGTGTGGTTCTGAACTTTAAAAAACAATTGAGCACAATTCCTCGTGGGTATTTCTCTCTGTTACTTTATACCAGGCTTTCTCAACTTCGGCACTATGGACATTCAGAGTCAGATCAGTCCTTGTTGGAGGCAGTCCCGTGCTCCGCAGGACGAGCATCATCCCTGGTTTCCGCCCGCCAGACGCAGATTCAACACCTTCTACCATATGATAATAATAAAGGCTTCCAGGTGTTATCAGATGTCCCCTGGGGGGCAAAATTGCCTCCGCTGGAGAACAACAGATGTAGAGACCTACTTCTTTTCTTGGCTGTGTCTCAGAGTATTCCAGAGTGTGGTTGCGCAATTTTTTAGCTCCTTTGTCAACAATGGTGAGTTGTTGTCAGTCCCTTGCAAGAGGCCCACCTGAACACTTGTGTGTTTCTGCAGGAAACTTTTCAGAAGTGGGATTGCTGAACTGAAGCCAGGGCACGCCTGCCCTAAACCGTGCCCTTGCCAGACGAGGTACCAGAGCTGGAGAAGGCCTCACTCCGTGCTGGGCAGCAGTGAGAATTCAGCTTTCCAGTCTTTGCCAGTCTGATGCTGTTTGTCATTTCGGTCTCTTGTAGAACCGTATTGATCGTTCCTTCCAGGAAAATGTTAAATAACAGCAGTGATCACGAGGAGCCCCCTTTTGGCTCTGACGTTGGCAGTGTCCTTGGAAAAACTGTTATCCCGCAGATATGTATGTGCATGTTTTACATATAAACTAATTTCTCAAGCGCTCTGCAATGGGGTCTTAATGTTCTCTTCCAACAAGGTTGTTTACGAGAGAGCATTAACGTTTCTAAGCAGTTGGAGGATTTTGTTTCTACTCTATTTATTCTTCATGTATTCAGTTGTGGTGATAAACAATGGGGCTTGTCTGTACTCTTTCTTTTGGAGTCGACTGAGATTTCCTTTGCAGCCCAAGTCAATCTTTGTAAATGTTTATAAATATTACGTTACCTCTGGAACCTAAGCGATGCCAGAGTGACCACCGTCCCCCTCCCCCACCCCGCTCCCGCACTGCCCAGGCTTTTGAATGATACCTGGAACATGACCGATGCTCAATCTAAATTTGTTGAATAAAGGACTGGATGAGGGGGGCAGCTCAGTCAGAAGAGTGGGCGACTCTTGATCTCGGAGTTGTGAGTTCGAGCCCCACGTTGGGTGTAGAGATGACTAAAAAATAAAGAAAGTTAAAAAAAAAGGAGTGGATGGGTGGTCCTTGTGAAGTTATTCATTGTTTGCAACATGTTTGCAACATATAACTTCTGAGAAGCATGTTCTTTTGTTTTTCAAATATCTGATATGTTAAGTGTTGAGAGTGTTTTCCCATACATTCTCTACAGTTCTTCTTTGTATATGTTTTTTAGTAACAGCTTTATTAAAATATAATTCACATACTGTAAAATTTACCCACTTAAAAGTGTACGATTCAGGTTTTGTTTTTTGTTTTGCATATTCCCAAGGTTGTGCAACCATCACCATAATCTTATTTCAGAACATGTTCATCCTACAAAAAGACACCCGGGACCCATTAGCAGTCGCTTCTCGCTCTCCCAGCCCCTGGTGACCACTAATCTACTTTTTATCTCTATGGTTGCCCCTATTCTGGACATTTCTTTTAAGTGAAGTCATGCGCTATGTGGCCTTTTGTGTCTGGCTTCCTTCCCTTAGCGTAATATTTTCAGAGTTCATCCATATTATAGAAGGTATCAGCACCTCATTCCTTTTTATTGCTGAATAATTTTGCATTGGGCGGAGATGACACATTTGATTCATCAGTTGGTGGATGTTTGGGTTGTTTCCACTTTTTGGCTATTATGGAAGGCAGCCAAGCTCACGACTATACCACCAGGGCCTGTTAGGTCTCAGCTATTATGGATAGTGCTGCTGCGAATATTCCTGTGCAAGCTTTTGTGTGGACATGGTTATTTTATTTTAATTTTCAAGAAAGGTTTTATTTATTCATTTATTTAGAGAGTGCGTGCGTGCATGCGCAAACAGGGCTGGGGGAGGGGAAGAGGGTTAGAGAGAGAGAGAGAGAATCCAAGGAGACTTAACTGATGAAGCCACTGAGGCGACCCCCCCAACAAAAATCTTTTTTTAATTAAAAAAACAAAACAAAACAAAACATGGGCACCTGGGGTGGCTCAGTCCGTTGAGCACCGACTCTTGATTTCGGCTTGGGTCATGATCTCAGGGTCGTGAGATAGAGCCCTGTGCTGGGCATGGAGCCCGCTTGGGATTCTCTCTCTCCCTGTCCCTCTCTTCCATCTGTGCATTCATGTGTGGGCGCTCTGTCTCAGAAAAAAATATACATATTCTTTAAATCTCTCTTGAGTGTATACACAGCAGTGGAACTGCCCAGTCATAAGATCACTATATGTTTAACATTTTGAGGAACTGCCAGCTTGTTCTCCATGCGGCCACTCCATCTTACGGTGCTCCTAACAACGTAAAAGGCTTCTGATTTATCCACATCCTCGATCATACCTGTTCATACCTGTCTTTTTAATCTGAGCCATCCTAGTGGGTGTGAAGTGGTCGTCTTCTTTGTGATTTTGCTTTTCCCTAATGACTAATGACCTTGAGCATCGTTTCCCGTTCTTGGCCATTGTGTATCTTCTTTGGAGAAATGGCTATTCAAATCCTTTGCCCATTTTTAAATTGGGTTGTCCTTTCATGGTTGAGTCGTAAGAGATTTTTGTACGCATCATGAATACAAGTCCCTTATCAGGTATATGATTTGCAAATATTTTCTCCCATCCTGTGGGTTGCCTTTCACTATCTTGATGGGCATATGTTTTTATGTTATGTTATTTGGTGCACAGTGCGTCCTCTGGGGTCTTGTCCCCCTCAGCATTATCCCTTGTAATTCTTTCTGAGTTGAATTCAACTTTGATCTTCCGGTCATGATCTCGGTTTTCTTTTGGTTCGCACCTGCGTGTGTATCTAAGCATATGGTCAGCGCTCAGGGAAGGTGGCTTTCCTTCCTCCTGTCTGTCGTCAGAGAACGCCCCTCCCCAGACCGGGCCCCCCCTGGAGTAGCCACTATGTCCAGACCCCACACAGCAACCAACATGTGGCCTGTCTCAGTGCCTCCTCCCAGCCTCCCCCTACTCCTCCACGGGGGCCCCGGGCGCGGTCGGAGCCACCGAACTGCTGTTCTCGTCACGTCCACCAGGGGCCGCCCCGCTCCTGCCTGAGTTCCTCCCAAGAACTTGCACTTTACCTCGTCCCTCCCAGGCCTCCCATCTCCCAGCAACACCTCTGGCTTTAAAGCCCCAGAGCAGTTTTCCAGGTTACCCGAGGAGCCCACTTTCACAGCTGCCACGATGAAAACCGTCCTGTGGGAGATCAGCCCGACGCATCCTGGCTCTTTCATTCAAGACCCGTGTGCCAACAGTTTTCTCACCTGTAGAATGGGAATGCTCTCCCACCTCGCTCAGAAGTAACATGGACAGCGCTTAGCATGGGTGTTGGGCACACAGTAAGGGCTTAATAAAAGCAAGGCTTTATGTCAAGGCTTCAAAGCTCATCGAATGTCTCCACAGCTCTCCTTGAATAGGCCACGGGAAGATCTATCCACCCTTTGTTCTCTTGGGCAGTGACTGTGGTGGGGTTCCTTGGGTGTGGGGGGGAACTTTGCAGTCAGATGTGTGGACATTTTTATTTTCCATAACTGACTTTTTTTTTTTAAAAAGATTTTATTTATTTATCTGAGAGAAAGAGAGAGAACACGCACGAGCAGGGCGAGGGGCAGAGGAAGAGAGAGAATCTCCAGCAGACGCCCCACTCAGGGTGGAGCCCCGTGCCAGGCTCGATCCCAGGACCCTGAGATCACGGCCTGAGCCAAGAGTGGGTGGTTTAATCGACTGCGTCCCCCCCAGGCGCCCCCCGTGGAAACATTTTCTTAAAGAATTCTGGATTTCCTCAAGTTTCCCTTTCTCCCCAGGGTTCCAACTCGTGCTGTCAGTAGGAGAGGTCACTCCGCCGGCCTCTGTCACGATGGGCTTCGGCCCCGCTGGCCCGTATTAGCTGCTCTCTGTCCGTGCTGGTGTTCACCCCTGTTGGTGCCCACACCTGCCAGCCTTCACTGGGGCCTGTGCTCCATCCCACCTCCTTTGTCATTGTATCCTGCAGACTCCCGGCCTCTTCTGGCCCCAGAACCTTCTCTCAGCCACTTCTGTGGGAAACAGGGGAGGGGGCTGCCTCAGGCCCTCTCTGCCCAGGCAAGCCACGCTACCACGTCTGCTTTACTTGTAGATACATGCTGGCCATTCGGAGAGGGTGGCACCTCCACGCCCTCACCCAGGCAGCGGGCCCCTCTCCTGTCTGACTTCTGCCTGCCCCCCACTCCGGCCTAGAGAGTGGGATGGAGTGGGGGTGGGGAGAAAACGCTCTTGCAGGGTTACTACTGTCCTGAGGCAAGGACCTTGGCTTTGAAGCTCAAGGTTCAAGACCTAGCTGCTTTTGCTTCTCTCTGTCTGCTGGAACAGCCCTGCCCTGGAGACATCCTTGCTGCGTTGGCAGCAGGGCATGGTGGGATGATGTACCAGGAAAGAGGTCTGACTGATATTTCCAAATATCAGCCTGCCACACCTCTGCCCCTGTGTTCTGGTACTCTGAGTACTATGCAGACTGACTCACGGCCTGGAGCCCTCCAGGGGAGTCTTGTGCTCCTGGCAATGGGTAGGGTGGAGTCGAGGGTGATGGTGGAGGTTTTCGGAGGGTTGGTGCTCAGCCCCTTTTGGAAGGGTGGACGAGTCAGAGTTCCTGCTTGCAACAACAGAAAACAGCTCGAGTTAATGACGGCCTGAAAGGAATTTTCTGGAAAGATGATGGGTGGCCCATAGAATCACAGGGTAGGCTGGAGAGCCCGGCTCATCATTTGGGCAGGAACGCAGAAGGCTGGGAGGCAGAAGCACAGGAAGGACTAATGAGAATGACAGCCACCCCCTGCCCCTTGGTGCCCTGACAACAGAGGAGTGACATCTCAATGGTCCCAGCTTCTCCGTGACCCTCAGTCGGTGACAAAGTCCTGGGTGGGATGAGCCCAGGTTGAGTGCCCACGCTCTCTCTGCAGTGATCTGGGAGAGGGAGTCTGGCCCCACTGGGCTTCTGTAGGGGAACCCCTCCTCCTGCCCTTCTAGGGATTCATGCCCCTCCCATGGGTATTTGGATGCTAAGCAACCAAAAACAACAAATGTCATACATCTCTCTTACTTCCCCAAATGTGCATTTGCCGAGAGGCAGTTTCAAACCTGCCTCATCTAGGCAGTCTGATACCTGGAGTGCTGCTTGTTTATGCCACTCAGAGAGCTTGCCAACTATAGTTAAATCATGTAAACAGACTACGTGCTTCTGATAATTCTTACACCAGGCTTCTTTCTAGGGCTAGCAGAATAACTAACGTTTATTGAACAAAGGCCCGAGCACCGAGCTCAGTGCTTTATGTCAATGATATCATCGGGTCTTGCCCTCAAAGTTGCTGCCATGTTTTCAAGGAGGAAACTGAGGCTGAATGGTTCAGTAGCTTTTCCAAATTCACACCGGTTTCAATGGGAAGAGCAGAGACTTGAATCCAGGCAGCCTGTCTTTGGAGCTTGGCTAGGAAGGGGCCTTGCTCTCTGTGGTCCAGCGGAGACAGACATCAAACCAGTAAGCACAGGGTTATGTGTGTTATTACAACGAGCACCGGAAAGGGAAAGAGCAGGGTGGAAGGAGAAAGAGTAACAGGGTAGACAATCTATAAAGAGGGGTGAATGAGGGTCCCAAGAAAGTCTCTGTGAAGTGCTTTTAAGCAGTGACCCCTGATGGGATTTAGCCAGACAAAGACCAAGGGGAAAGATGCAACAGTAAGTGCCAAGGTCCTGAGGCAGGGGAGAACTGAACGCGTTTGCAGAAGGGAAAAAGGCCAGTGCAGCTGGAAGGGAGAGAGTGGAGAACCTCTGGGCGGGACCTCAGAGCTGTTCGGGCAGGGTCTCTGGGCTGTCTTCAGCTCAGAACTCCTGCCGCATCTCATGGACTCACCCCCACCTTCAGTCCCTCTGCAAATCCTCCAAGCTCAAAGCTTCCAGCATAGCTGAAATCCAGCCTCTTCTCCCCACCTCCACGGTGGCCACCCTGGTCTCAGCGTGACATCCCTGGCCCCCTGGTTTCCCTGCTCTGCATCACCTTGAATCTGCCTCCCAGCAGCACTAAAGCAATCGGGTCAGATCCATAAGTCAGATCACAGCGCCTCAGCTTCTCAATTCACCCAGAGGAATAGTCTGCGTCTTCCAAGAGTCCCTTACAAAGCTCTCCGTGGTCTGACCCCTGTGACCTCCCGGCAGCTCTCCCCCTCCTCACTGGGCTGCAGCCACGCCAGCCCTTTGCTCTCTCAGACACCCAGGGCGAGCTCCTGCCTTGGGGACCTTTTTTTTTTTTTTTTTAAAGATTTTATTTATTTATCTGAGACAGAGAGAATGAGAGAGACAGAGAGCACATGAGAGGGGGGAGGGTCAGAGGGAGAAGCAGGCTCCCTGCCGAGCAGGGAGCCCCATGCGGGACTCGATCC